>NW_010182244.1:38596-84334 GCF_000695765.1 Mesitornis unicolor | reverse complement strand
AGGAAGACGGTATTCTTCTATCATGCTAATTGACATTGGAAGATTCAGTGTTACTAGAGTAGAGTAGTCTTAAAATAGTCCATAATGGTAATATAGTTAAAACCTGAGAAGTGATTTTTAGAGTAAATGAGAGTAGTTTTGCTATCCAGATCACCTTTAAGATAGTGGCTCCTCCTCTCATTCTAGGAGATTGAGCTTGCTCCCTGCTTTTGTTCAGTGAAGGTTTCATAATATGATCAAACTTAAGTAAGCAGCTGTTAAACCCTGTCCTGTTTCACGGTGAGTGTGGAGTGGGCATCTGGAAGACTGAGGAGAAGTGGCAAATCCCTCATAACAAAGCTGAATGCTTCTCATCATTAAATTATGGCTCACTTATGTGCTTGCCATGAACAATATTTGTGAAAGCAAGAAAGAGATTGCTGAGACAGAGGGTAAGAGAGAGTTTGAATGTTGCAGACAGCCAGAAATGGCGCCTGTGCAAAATGCCTCTGCTGGCCAGGAGTGGAAATACTGGGTTGTGTTGTGCTTGTCCTTGGACACTGCAAGCTTTTGGCTGCTGAATAATAAATGTAAGAGTATGTCAGAAATTTGTGTGTGTTGATTTTAATTATGGAAATAATGTTTTATAATCACAGGAAGAACTTGACCCTTAATGAAAACTGAGTGTACTAAAAATAATAATGTAGATGAGCAACATTCATTAATAACAATTTCAGGACAACCTTAAAAACAATAGGTGTGTGGTATGCATCTGTTGTGGAATCTTAGCATATTCTTCAGGCTGAGGTACTCAGAGCTGTCCACTTCTCATCTCCAGTAATAAACCATTATTTTGGAAATAGCCTGAAATTTGGTTTAGTGATAATTTTAAGGCCAGAGCTATGTTCATATAATTTCTTTTTTTGCCTTTCCCTGCGTTTTGGCTCTGAAGTATATAAATTGTGTTATTTTCTAGACCAGGACACTCCACCCGTTTCTGGTTTTCTTTCTTTATAACATTCTGTTGAACTACAGGCCCCGGATTGCTAAATTGTAATTTCTCCCCTGGCCCAGCCTTACCTTCATTTAGAAAACAAGACATTTGCAGCTGCCTGAGAGACCCTGACTGAGTCAGGCATATGCACAGCTACAGAGATTGTAGGTTGCTGAGGAGTCAGCAGGGGACAGCTTAAAGGGCAGCTCCATGGTTGGCAGAACTACTGATCCTGTCCACTTTCTTGTCACTCACGTTGAATTAACTCTGTTGCATCCATGAGCCAATTTGATTGAAAGCAAACTTTCAAAAAAAAAAAAAGTGCACTTTTAGTCCAGTGATCTGTCAAAATTCTTGTAGGCTTTCGCTGCAGCTGAGGAATGTGTTTTTGGTTTGTTTTTTATGTAGCTGGGTGAAGAGCTCTAAAGTCCAGTCAAGTCTTTCATAGCATCTTTAATATATTTTGTTGTCCCTGTTTATGACCTCTTTTCAGTTTCTGTGAACTTAATTTCCATTTGATTTTCATTTTTTTCTTAAGAATTAGTCTAGTTCCTGTTTTGTGCTTCTCAAAATTGAACATGTGTTTGTTTCATGCTTATGCTTATTGGAAGCTATAGATAGCTTTTTTGCTCTATAAATATACAGTTTCATATTTGCAAACAGGTGCGTGTGGGTTTTTTGTCATTTTTACAACAATCTTCTTTCAGGAAATAAAAGCTGAGAGAATGAGAACTAATTCTGTAGGCACTAGAATTGTTGGGTTTCTTCCATTTTTACGGTGTTTCGAATTAGTATGTTTCTAAAAAGCCTTAAAAGCTATATTTGAAACACAATTAAAAGACTGTATTTTTGTATTTTACTGCCTTGCTGAATTCTTTTTAGATTTTTTTAGTGCATTTGTGAAACAGCCATGTGATCTGGTTGTTGTAAAATGTAAGATTATTTGATTTTGTCCATTTTGGGCCTGGATTAGCTCGGAATAGGTAAAAAAAATAGTTGCTTTTTTTTCTTTTTGATAAATCCAGCTATAACATTTAGAAGAAGCTTCTTATGCAAATTTTTATTCAGCTTTGGTGTATGTTCTCTCTGCTGCTGTCAGTGTTTTGCTCACTGTATTCTAAAATTTGCAGTTGGTATGTGAAATTCAGTTAATTAATTATCCCCAGTTTTGAATGTTTATTTCACTTGGGTTATGCAAATGTAAAATCAAAGAAAATACAGTTCACTGAACACATTAATCAGTTTCATTGTTCACATTAATTAAATGAAGTGTTCTTGATTTTGTGGGAGAAAATAAGAATGTGTACAGCTGCTGTTCAAAGAGTCTTTTGTTTTCCCTCTTCAATCAAATCACTTTAACCACAATTTTTCCTTTCCTATATGTGACTTCCACAACTAAACAAAAATTGATGCTGTTTGAAAAGAGCATCTTTAATATCTTTATTATTAAAGCATCTTTATTAGTTTCTGAGAAACGTGTTCCTGACTCGTGGATTTTGGTGATGGAACCTTAACACCAGTGGTTGTACCCCTGCTTTCCCCCTGGTGGCTACAGTAGTACCCGTTTGCTACTTATCTGTGAAAAGGGCTTGTGAGAAGTGAACACATGCAGTCAAACTCTTTTCTGAAGAGGGAAGACTTTTTAATATTATTATTATTATTGTTTATACATTGGTAAAGTCACTATTTCTGTTTTCTTTCAGATTTCACAATGGACTTTTAAATGTTGAAGATGTTCTTACAAGTTTTGACAACACGGGGAATGTCTGTAAGTCATTGTTTATTTAAATACAGTACTATGTTGATAGAAGTCTAGTTGTATCAATATAAAATATTACTGTATGAGCTCTCAATAACAAACGCTCATCTGGCTGAGAAACACCATTGCTGTGGTCAGAGATACGGATCTGTAGCATTTGATGTGTTACGCTATTTTACGTAGCACAGTTGTTTGTGTGCATATGCCCTAAAGTCATCCCAGTGCAGGTTATTTTTGGTTCTGTGACTGCAGCGGAAACGTTAGAGCAGCTAAACAGGGTTGGACAAAAAATGAGTTTAGCCCATTGGTTTGTGCTGGGCAGTAGCCAGCAGTGGTTATCTGAAGAACAGTGCAAGAACATGGGAGGCAAACAGTGGTGCTTCTGGCTTGAAGAGGACAAACTCAAACCTGAGGAAAGCAAAAGAAAGCACACACTCAAGTTGTGAAATTCTTCTCTGCAGAATGCTTTGGATCCTAAAACTTTACATGGTTTCAAAAAGTAAAGGGGAAAAATTGCAAGAAAAATTCACTGTGGCTTTTAAATATAAAGAAATCACTTATGGATTGGAAAGTGCTGTGTTTTATAAGAATTAACGAGGCAGTAGGATGGTGTGTTTGTCCTGATCTTTCACTCTTGTCTGAGCATCAGTTACTGGCTGCATTCACCTGAGACAAGATGAGCTGCAAGTGGACCTTCAGTGTCTGACCCACTATGTCTCTGTAATAAAATGGTCTATGGTCCTAATGGACTTGAAGTATAAAATTGCGGTAGATCATGGAAAATAAGTAAATATTTTTTATGTAGTTAGTAATTAATATTATATGATTAACATCTAAAGTTATACATATAATTATTGTTTGATAACTTCTGCCTCATTGTCAGGCTGGTTTTTGAACAAGCAAACTGATAGTATAAAGTTGGGAGGGGGTTCTGTAAGTTTGACAAATATTCAAGAAATGTGAACATATCTCTTCCTCCTTATCAAAGCAATGACATAGAAACTGTTCTGATATATGCATGTTTAATCTCAAAACTCTGGTCTTTGTATCCCAAGCCTATGTTTTAATAAACATTGGCGTTTTCATTGGCAAAAGGTCTATTTATTAAGATTATTATTAAGATTGTTGTGTGGTCTTGCCACAAAATACTTCCGGATATGTTCTTTAACTCTTGCCAAAACAGAAATTTGTTTTCTAATTTCTGAGTGGAAATTGTATCTAAGGCATATATGAATATCCAAATGAATAATGTTAAGGCTGAGAAAGAAAATTCACATTTGTAATTATGCTTGACATCAGCTACAGATGTAGTCATCATGAGCTGGATGATAAAAATATTTAGATTTAAGACATTTAGGATTTGAAAGAAAATTCTTTGCTTAAATTATGAGAGGCATTTAGAGAGATTTGATGTTGTAGATTCTCAGCATAGCAAGCTAGAGGGACTTTTATAACAATTTACCTTATTGTCCTTAAACTGTTCTCAATAAGGGGAAGAAAATCCAAATCAAGATTTTGGATCCAGAAAATACACTGTTACATTAGTTCATTAGGTAATAACTCAGGTATTTATTTTGAATAGCAGGGATTTTATTTTTTTGATGTCTAAGTGCAGTATTTAGACTGTGATCGGTCTACACAGATTTTCTTGCTGATGCAAAGAAATTACACTGGTAAAGTTTTCATATGCTTTCCTGTTGTTAGACATACTGTTAGCTCTTCTGTAAACTTTTTCCAGTATTTCAGCTACCTTCTTATTGATTGCAGAGGGTAGAACTAGATTTGTACTCTTAGTATGGACAATGCCAGTGCTAACATAGAAGTAATACAACATTTGTCATTCTTACTGTTTGTCTGTAGATAGAAAGACTCACATTTGTCCTTTTGAATTCAGTACTGCTTTGAGGGTTCATGCCATGTTGTTATATGCAGTGTTTGCCAAGTCATTTCCTGATTTGGTGCTGTCCCGTTTTTAAATGTCTGTGTCTGCAAGTGTCTGTCTGTATTGATGTACATGTTACTGATTTAAACCCATTTTACTAGGTACTCTGTTAGGGTGACTGAACAGTAGTTATCTTCTGGCAGCACGCAGTACTGGCTTGGAGTGTAATAACGCTACTTTTTTTGTACCATTAGTAAGGAGTAAATGTCCCCAGTGCCCAAGCCAGAGTGACTGACACACCATCATAGTAAAGTTTCCCCAGCCATCTCTTTACTGAACTGCTGTTTGGATCATACCTGACTGTATTTGTGTGCACTCCTGTTATCCCTTGATTTGAATTGGCTCTTTTTTGACCTTTTTCTGTGTGTTTCTTGGCTTTTTTTTTTTTTAAATGCAAACCCACAGTGGAGATGGTAGGTAGTAATTCTGCCTCCTTTTACCACCAAAGGTAACTACTGCTGTGGTGTTTCTAAAATTAGGTCAACTATTTTTTACAATTGCTGTTCTTCAAGAACTTCCTATTAGCAAATTATAGTCTAATAAAACCCCAAATGTTTCTAAAATGGTCTTTAACAGCATTAGATTATTTCTTCTTCTTATCTAATACTAGTGGAGCTAGCCAGTATTGAACGTATTATCAGTCCCATCTACAGTAGCATGCTCTGTGAAGGGGATGCATTCAATAGTTATAGAGTTTAATGTTCTTTTAGGATACACTGATTAGTCAGAATTTATTTACCAGGCACTAAACTTCATGTAAACAATTTGGACCGACTTATTAGAAAAGAGTTAAATGTTTTGGTGTTCTTTGTGTTTGCCATGCTCAGTATCAGGATGATTAATGTTTTGCTAGAGATTATTAGATTTTCTAAAAAATTGAAACATGTTGTGTATTATATCCTTTTTAAACTAAATACCTTGTTTCAAATAACACATGTAGTTTTGGGGAGTTTTTTTACTTCTTCTAGTAATGTTCCTAAGTACCTTGAGTTAAAACAAGCTCTTTCAGCAAACATTTCTGTGGCCTTTTGGATTCACTTTTTGCTCTTTCTGCTTATGGCCTTCATCAGCCACATCACCATACACCATCAAAAGAAGAGGGGTACAGCAGACTTTAGTTAGTAACACTTTCTTTACACTCCCAGTAGATATCAACTCAGTGCAAGATGTGCCACTAGCTGGCAGCATTATATAAAATATCAGTAAGCAGCTTTTGAGGACTACTTGTGACTACTTCCAAAAGTGCTGCCTTACACCATTAAGACTTCAGGACAAAAGTAGAGCCAACTGCAGTAGCTGTAAATTCTGTATGGCAGGGTCCCAAGTGTTAACTCTGGAAATTGGCTCTGCGCAAGGTCTTGTTCAAACTTGGTACTTGCACTTGTATTCTGTCTTTTTCAAAAAGATTCACCAAAGGTGCATTTTCATTGTAGGATTGCTACTGTGAATGAAAATTCGCACTACAACTTACAACTGGTTTTCACCTTCCCAGAAAAATTTGAGGTTTTTTTTCTCTCTGCTCATCCCTTGTGAGAGAGCAGTTACCATGTGAAAACTCTTAAATGAATTCTCTATGCAGACAGGATGCAATGCTTAATGCGCTTCATTCGGCTTTAATTCTACGCATAAACAGGAGGCAGGAAAAAGCGTCTGGAATGAAGGAAAGGATCAGTCTGTTCGTTTTAGACAACAGCATGCCATCTGTTGAAAAGATGGCACATCCTGAGACCATCTCTAGTTCTAAGATAGTCCTTTAAAAAAACTTATGGATCCCAGGCAGAAGGTTCAGTGGTGGCATTGTGGGATGGCATCAGCTGGCTCCAGGAGCCACGTGTCATGCTCATCCTTGCAGAAGAAAAATCTCTTCTGCAACAGACTGTCCAAAAAGCAAGGAAAATTCTGCTAGAATGAGCTTCTGAGAGTATCACCTTCCTCTGCCTTTCCTAGTGAAAGAAAGCAGTTATGACTGAAATGCTCGTATGATTATATCTCTGCAGTAATCATTTCAAATTATGTATACATTTAAATTAAGTGAAAGGATGAAGGGCCAAAATATAAACCTCTTTGCTAATTACCATCAGTCTAAGCAAGCTACGGTGTCTGTAAAGGAGAATTTTAAGCAGTGAAATACAGCATGTTTTGGGATTTTCATCTAGTATTTACCTGATGTTAGTTCAGAGACAAGATATTCCAGAGTGCTCAAGTAGTATAAAATTGCAAATACCCTCTATGTAATAGCAAAACATTTTCTTGTAAACTGCCCATAGCATAAGTTAATAGTGTAACCATATTCGAAAAAAATGTTCAATACACATTAGTTTTCTTTTCTACTTGGTCGAGTGTACCATCACATGTTTTGGAACTAAAAAAGCAGCAGAGGGTGCTGCAGTTACAGAGCTACCCAGGCAAATAGATGGAACTCCAAAGTTGTTGCTGCTGTAGGCAAATAGATCCCGCAAAGACTTAAGCTTTCATTTTGGGGTAGATGTAAATAGGATAGCTTTAAATTCTGTTACCTCTGTTTATACAGGAAAGCAGGTAATCTCTGTGAAATCCAGAAAGAGTAGAATTACATATTCACTTGTTTTCCTGAATTTTTTTAAAAAATGTTTTATTGCTGGAAAGTGTTGTGTAGTTTCCCGAAAACATAGTGTCTGGTTATAACTACTGTTACGAAACAGCTATTCACCATCTTAAGAATTGTTTTTGTTTGTGCTAATGTTACGTTTAGAAATTCATGTCTCTGCAACAAGTATTATACTGGAAAAATCTGGGAGGTTTTTAACGTGGTATTCACATTCCCCTACT
The DNA here is from genome assembly GCF_000695765.1 of Mesitornis unicolor. Lineage (NCBI taxonomy): Eukaryota > Metazoa > Chordata > Aves > Mesitornithiformes > Mesitornithidae > Mesitornis > Mesitornis unicolor. The sequence continues at coordinate 76,852 of NW_010182244.1, read as the reverse complement.
CCCCCCACTTCTCCCATAAATAAGCTAGCTAAATTGGAGAATATTTTTGCCACTTTATATAGTATTTTTCATGAAAATAATGAGAGATAAGGATTTTTCTTAAATTTCAAGTACACATCAGGTTTTTTTGGGTAATGCATATCAGGGGGGATGAATTAATTTTTTCCTTTTAGTTTTTACTTCTTTTGTTTAGTCTGTATTAATTTTAAAATTATGCATGTTTAAAACAGGTAATTGTGTAACTTTTTTATTAACTTAAAAAAAATCTACTTTAAAATGAAGAACCTTTCCTTCTTCCTTCCTTCCTCTCAAGTAACTAGACTGGGAGGATTGTCTTCATTTCTGGCTGTAGTATATGAGGAAGTGTTCAGAGAGCTACTTGTTTCTTCAGAGCTTTTACTGCATGACACAAAGGTATCTGAGCTCCTCTGTGGGGAGATGGTGGCAGCTACTGATTTATCATGCCTGGGAGGACAGATGCCATCAAACTCCCTGGGGAAAAGCATAGGATGGCACCCTTCCTGTCAGCAGAGGTGCTCCTGTATTTCATGTAACATTACCTAAAATCAACAAGGGAGCAGAGTTCACTTTGCAGGTGCTGCTGTGGAAGTTGTCCTGTCCTTTCCCGACCGTCCCCCCCCGCCCCGTTTTTTGTTTTTTGTTTTGGTTTTTTTTTAGAAGAAACATCTTGTTTTCTGTGGCGAAAAGCATATTGACATGAACATGCTTCCTGCCTCACCTGAAGAAACTGCCACTCGTCTTCTGTGCCTTCTCTCACTTGAAACTGTTTACCATGTCAGAACCTCACAGCCTCTTGAAAAAGTCTTCAACAAAAAATAAATTGACTGGAAGAGTGTTTGGATAGCAACGATACATGTCGTTTTGAATGAAATACTGTATTTATGATACCTGCAATTTGCTATTCACGATGCAGCTTCCTTTTAAATAAAACATTTCATGATCAGCATTAAGAAAAACCAGCTGTTTCCTCCCTCCCCCCATCCAATTCACTTCACTGATTCAGTTTACAGCATCTTCCCAAGCAGTTACATTGACATAACTGGCATAAATCTTATGGAATGGAGCAGAAAATAAGTGTATGGGGAGAAGCAGATACCCTTTAAATTACTCTTGTTACCAGAATTGTTTTTATGAAACTGTTCTCTGGTGGAACAACAGTGATTTTTCTGTTTTAAGTACTGTCCTGCAATCCTTTCCCCACTCACTAAAATCTCCTGTTTATCAGGAGCCTATATGTGAAAAGAATAATCATAACTGTCATCAGGAACCTTTTTCCTTTAAAGTTTTTTTTTTCTACTACATATTCCAGCATAACCTGACTCTGTGCCTATACTTTTAGACATGGCACCAGCTCAGAGAAGTAGGAGGTGAAGAAGCCCAGCTGAGCTCTTCTGAGCACCCTCTTTCTTCCTTGATCAGTTTTGTTTGAAGTTTTTGTAGTAATTGGGTCTCCTGTTCAGGATGTTCCAATGAGAACCTTTTGGTAGCAAGATATTAATCTATTAGAGCAACTGCAGTTACTTTTCTGTATCAGTAAGCAGTGTTTTGTACCTTGCCATTCTAATTAGCTGGGTTTGTGCGTCAAGATCTGTTGTCTTAGTCGTTCTAAAAATTGTTGGCATAAGTCTGTTTCTAAGTGTTATACTCATGCTAGTCTGCCTTTGTGCACTGGTGTTTAACTTCTATAATCTGCAGCATTTTTGAAAGTATTCAGTGTATTTTAAGTAGATTATCATAAGAAATTGGATTTTGCGATTTAAATTAATTAAAAGAATATGAAGATGGGGTATAACCTTAAATTAGATTGGTAGTAGGAGAAGAGTATGGATTATTTTAAATAACTTCATGGGTTCTACTTTTACATTAGATAATTTATCTTAATCACCTCTTTAGTTGAGATAGGGTAGGATAACAATGGCACGCATCCCTTTAAGATGTACTGTGATATTAAACTTACTTTTTTAATGCATTGTAGAGTTTTCTCTTTAAAATACTTCAAGTTTCAGCATAATTGAAATAAAGAGTTTCAAGTTAGTTTCATTTAGCTTGATGTGCAGTAGGTTGTTGCAGTTTGGGTGGAGCTTGCATGTTTCTGTGTAATCTTTCATTTTGTTTTCACCATTTTCATACTTGTCATGTTCTAGCCAGTGCTGCTCTTCACAAAAGTACAGCATGAGGTGCAAAACATGCTCAAGAAATGCCATGCTTGGAGTACATCCTTGAGTAGCTACCTTGTGTTCAATACTACTCAAAGTTGCTGATGGGACCTGACATACACATCAGATAGGGCATTTCTCTGTACTGTAACAGTCTCATCAGTGGCTGCAGTGTGGAGGTAGCAAGGACAGTCCCTGTTCTTTGTTTTCTTCATACAAATGTAATTTGAATGTTATGCATAAGTTGCATTTTGCTTTAATTTTGTTTCAAGTTGTTATAGAGAACTTTTTGAATGTTGCACTGTGCTTAATTTTAAAAATTGTATTCAAATAGATGAACTCATGTCTTCTTTTGCAAATATCAGCATAAGAGGTCTGAACTTAATTCAGCATCACAGTCCACAGAACTACATCCAAACAAAACTGTTTTGAGTTAATATTTCTGGAAATGAGAATTTAAAAGCTTTGGTGAATAACTTCATTTGAATTTTGTTGTCTGATGATAGTTCTGACTGAAAGGTAGGTTGAAAACTAACCTTCATAGCAGTGACCAGATCAAATGTACAAGTATTACTTATATACGTAGCTTCAGAAATTAAATATTCTTACTGAGTCTCAGTACAGTTAAATAAAACTCTACAGTTTGTTATAATTTTTCTAAATATTTTCGGTAATATGGAAATGGACAAGGCATTATTCCAGAAATCTAAGGCCTAATTTTTTGTAAACCTGGTGGATTAAAAACGCCTGTATACAAGTGGTTTTGTAAATTGAAACTATATGAGGAATATGTGTACAACTTCATGTTTGTACTAATTACTGAAGGGCCAGCCTTATGGTTTTTAATAAAGACTGCAGCCCACCTGAAAAAGCCTTGCCCATAAAAGAAATACTCAGAACACACCGTTTCTAGTGATGGTGATTTAATGTATACTCTCCTTACTGATAGAAAACTTCTACTCATTCTAATGCTAGTCTTTTTCTCCCAAAGTGTAAACTTACTGTTTTGCTTATTGTCTTTATGTAAAGAATAATTTATGAAATTTTCTTTTATAATAGCTTTTTAGGTATGTTAAGTCATCATACTGTCTTGCCCATATCTTTTTGTCATGTTAAGCAATCCAGATTCCATAATTTTTTCTTAAGCTACATTTTTCAAAACTGGGCACAGTGATCTTGTTGAGACCTTCATAACGCTAAGTAAAGCAGGTGATTTTGTATTTTACAGCCTGTAATCCCAATACTGTATTTTTCTTAAAGCAGCATGGTTTTGTTCACTCTCGTTGAGCTTTTGACCTGCCATAAGATCCTGATGCACTTCTAAAGGGATCAGATTGTATATTTACATAGCTGATTATTCTTACCTAGGTGTAATACCTGGTACTTGTCTCTGATGAACTTTTTCCTGTTTCCAGACTTCTTCCAATTAATTTTTTTTTTTTGTCCTTTGAAGCCTGTATTTCAACATACTGGACTTCCTTTGTTGATATATTGCTAATTTAATAAGCATATTTCTTCCACCATCTAGATGATTAATGAAAACACTGAACAGAGCACAGTCTGGTATAGGTATTTATGGAAACTCCACCTGATAAAATCACCTGCTTTTACAGTAAACCATTGAGAATTATTCCCTAGAGTAATTTTTTCTCAATCAGCTCTGCACCTATCTTAGGCAAATTTTATTTAGATGTGTTTCCCATGAAATTGTCAAAAGACTTTTAAAAGTTTTGATATAAGACATCTGCTGCTTCTGCCCTATACACAAGCCTCGTACATTGTTGCTCTGGTGAATGACTTTTTAATTAAAATCTGCAAGTTGTTACATTTTATTGTGGAATATGCAACAAAAGAATGAACAACATGAATGGCTTTTGAGTTTTTAATTATATGAAGATGAGGGATGGGATGAATTAAATAAAACATTATACTTAATTATAGAACGCATTATTGTCTTCTGCACTGAAAGTCACCTGATGATTTTCTTACGATTTCATTCATTTCCTAAAAACCATTGTTTAAATCATTTGTTCTACAGATGCATCCTATCTAAGCTTTGTAGTTTTGTCTTATAGTTCTTCGGTGTCCTGAAGGAGAACGCCAGCTACACTGAGATGTGTACTGGTTTTATCATATGTTTGGTAGTCTAGCAAAATTTAGAATAGGATTGTAATAGCTCTCAACCCTAATACCCACTGCCTCCCATCTCCTGACATTCCATAAATGTGACAGAATATAAAATAATTCAAGATGCTTTGAGGTGTGGGTTTTTTTGGTTTGTTTTTGGTCTTTTTTTAAGGAGTACTTGTATGTGTTTGTGCTACTTGCACCAGAGAAATAGAATTTTGCAGGTTATATTCAGGACTAAAAAGAAAATAATTTGAGCCTGTTATACCTTTTAACACCAACTTCTTCTGTATTGATATTTATTGTTGAACTATAGCATGTGCTTTGTGAATTAAATTTACTCTCTTTTCATCTATGCTAGTGCTGGCTGAATGTGCATTTCACTAGCTAAATATTTTTTTCCCAACTTCATTTTTAGGTTTCCCTTTACATTTAGGCCAATTGCATTATTTTAAGGCAATGTTTTGTTGTCTTGTTTGAATGCGTATTTTGTATCAGCTCAGAAGAGGGTAAGCATTGCACTATACTCCCAAAAGCACTTTTTTGGTACTGACTAATCTGTAAAATATCCTGTCTGTGAAATAAATGTTAGATTCATTTTGCAGGAAGTCTTATAAGCCTCTAGATTTGTTACAGAGCTGTTCATGGGGTAGAAATGGGAGGCAGAACCAAGACAGCTTACAGTGGTGGTGTGCTGAGGGCCACTGGCAGACTTGACTTCTAGCTTCTCCCACATTTAGGTCTGTTGTAGGCTCGTTGTTAAATTGTGCAGTGCCTTTTTACAGAAGTGCCTGCTTATTTTAAATGCCACCCATTTGGATTATCTAAAGTGAAGGACTTAAGTCTCTCTTCTGACACAGCTCTGAGCATTGCTGAACTAAACTTTAGACACTGTGACAAGAAAATCTAATCCTCCTTCAGGTAAGGAGGCATTTCCACACAGGTAGTGGCATGGGCTGGAATTCACCATAGGTGGCACTCCAAGAGTTGTGTGTCATTAACTCTCCCTCTCTTCAGAGTTTCAGTTCCTAACCTGATGCATTCACAGTCTTTAATGCTTCAACTGTGTCCATCAAAATTATGGAAGGAATCAATTTTATTTTTTTTTACCTCCCATGTGGCAAGCATGAGTCTAATGGTTGTAACTCTCATGAGATGGTTTCATGAAAGTAGGTGAGGCCAGCACACCTGAATTAGCAATGGGAATGGGCTCTTTGGAGTGGGAATGGACTTATTTGAGCTCCTTTTGAGTGGTAAAACAAGAAACAGTATTACCAAGTTTATCGGGTAATCCCACATGACAGTATGTCCGGAAAAAAACCCACTGCAATCTGCCAGTAGATACCAATTTAGAATGTGAAAATGGCAACTTTATGCATGCCTTTCTGTAAGCACGTACCCAGTTCCATGAAATTTACCTATTCTCGCAGCTAAACCACTGTACACTTCTAAGCCATTTTATGAATCAGCTTGGTATAAATTCTGTCAGGCTAAAAATACTCGAATGTTTTCATAATAAAACATAATACATCTAAGCAGCTTGTAGACAAGGTCCTTATCTTTGCTGTGCTGTAGTTGCTATTTTGAAATTGTGGCAATCTGAGGTAGTTTGTAGGTTTGTTTATTATTTAATTTCATATTCCCAAAGTAGAAAATATTTCCTTTTTTTTGTGTGCAGTGCTAAAAATTAGCTTAGCCAGTTAAACAGATTTTTTTAATTGCTACTAAGAGTTACTTTCAAACATAGATCTGTGAGTAAAGAGTCAAAAGCAAATATCAGTTATTCATATAAAATAACCCTTATTGGGGTGAAGGGCAAGGAAAGGTACGTGATAAGGACTGGTTTTGTTCCATCTGTTTTTAGTTTAATAAGAAACTTTGAAAAAGGTTGAAAATCCATGAGTCTAAAGTTACCAGCTGAAACATGTGTTCGATTTTTTGGGTATTTTTTTTTGTTTTGTTTGTATTTAGATAGGGTAAAATGCAGGGTTTTGTGGTTTTTGTTGTTTGTCAACAAAACCTGACATACAGCCATCAATTTAAAGTGCTTACGAATGTTTAGGAACAAATCCTTTGTCATATGTAGGCACATTCTTGAAGAATTTTGAGACTTTTCACATGAAGAAGCAGACTTTTTACTCAGTAGAGAAGCTGGGCATTAAAAAATCAGAGCAGCTGCGTAGTCTTTATTTAAACATAATTATATTTCAATGATAGTAGTAAGAAAAGGCAAGACTCCAATGATTTTGATCTTTTTAAGTTGTATAGCTACACAAAAAGGCAGTAGGGCCAACAAAACGCTCCGTGATACACAGGAATAAAAAAGTCATACAAGTTTGGCAATTATGAGCTAGGATCTCTACGCTAGTTTCTAAATGGACAGTAAAAGATACCATCTTTGAATTTATCATAATTTTACAGAAAAAAGTGAGGTATACACTAAGAAACTAGAACCATATGAATCAAGGGAGAGATGAACAGCTTTTGGAAGCTCTCCAAATAATACCTGCTAACTGTGTGCTCAGATAAACTTCCTGTTGAATTATTTCCTTATTTTCAGAGTACCTGTTAAAAAGAAGTATTAATCCTTCCCATTCCCATTGAATTTTCCAGTTCCAGATTTAGAAACGTGCTGTCATACCTAGCACTGACAAAAACTTATAGCAATGATATTAAATACATATTCAAGATCAGCTACCTAGCAGAGACTTCATTCATTGCAGTCTTTGTTGTAAGGGATAAATGCTTTACAATGTAAACATCTGCGTAATGTAGCAGCCAGTTGCATGTCTCCTGTGTTAACCTCCAGAAGTTGTAATACCTTACACTTTCCTTTGGTAGGCAAAAGTAACAGCGATAGCAATCAACATATAGAATACAGAATTCTAAATATTTAATTTTGTTGATAGTACACACAGCAAACAATATGGAAGTTTTTGGACAAGTAAAAATGAATAGAGTGGAAAAATGGATCTAAGTGCTGTAAATCTGTCATGATTCCTATTATGTCAAATATGTATTTCCTAATAATTACTATGGCCTTTTCTTTTGAGAATTTTATTTATGTTCTCTTCAGAAAATGATATGGTAAATGTTTGGTGTCGAAGTACACAGCCACACAATTTGCTGCTTGTTAGGGTAAATTAACAAAAGGGGAAAGGGCTGATCTGGAAGCAGACTGAGCTGCTGGTGACTGAGAACAGTTAAGGAAAATTCTGTTTTCGTATATTGATTGTTTCTTCACATTTCTTTTAGAATAAACAGAATTGCCTAGGTTTGGTATTTTAAGAGCTCTGTACAAGTATTCTAATAGTTGAGTGTGAACTGTCAAAAAGAAATAGGCAGAATACTGGCAGTGAGCCCAATTATATCCTTTATATCCTTTTACAAATCTGAGCATTTTAATATAGAGATTTAAGTTGCAATTGCAAAATATTTCTTATTCCAAGTACTGCTCAGAAGAGATTATCCTGTGATTTTTAAGTAAATCAGTCTACTTGACGTGGGCTTTTAAATTTATTTTATATCTATGCATGTGTATGTATATAGGGGTATCTATAATTATTACACATATAGTTATTACATATGTAATTTTATATTATATATATTCACATTATATATATGGAAGAAGAAGAAAAACCCCAGATTTTTAACAGGGTTTTTTAATTAAGATATTGTTGAAGTTTTATTTTACCTGACAGTTTACTTTGACCCTGCCTGAAATAGGATCTTACTGGTGACATAAATATTGTAAGATGATGAAGCTAGAACTGCCATGTGCCATCTTTTCCCTAAATGTTTGAAAGCATTGTCAGTTTTTGAATTACTGTCATATTTTTTTCAATTGTTTTTAATACAAGTCAAATTTGACTTGCCTTTGTAATACAAAGAATCTCATTGTCTTCAGCAGGGCTTGTCAAATGAATAAGAAACATTCTCTTCTCTCTAAAATTGATTAAAAATCATTTTAATCTGAATGAGGTGAGAACCTGGTAACTACTGAAATATTTTCTGTGCTGAATAGTAAGGAGCATAATTGAAACTTGGCATAGAAATGAGTAGCAAATTTTACTCTTCTACTTCTTTTTAAATTGGGGAACTTGAATGTTGGATAGCGTAGAAGTAGATAACAAAACAAATCTAGTACTTGATATTCCAAAAGTCCTAAAAAGGAATAGTTAAGTAATCCAGTGAATGCTTAACATGTATTACCTCTTTCATATTTATATATTTAATACTTTATAGATTTTGTAAATTTAATTCATATATATTTAACAACTTGAAGGATGGTGGAAGATACTGGTAAGTTGTTTGCTCTTAATGTTTACATTGTTCTTATTTTTCTTCCACAAGATTTCGTAGCCTAAATATGGGGCAAGGATCCATATTGCTCTCTGAGGCCAAGATCAGATGATCAGAGGAGGGAGTAAGACAGACAGTAAGCCTAGTCAGCACAAGTCCTAAAACAGGTAGCATGTGTGAGAAAAGAACCAGTGAAACAGTAGTGGCTGGGCAAGAAGGGGAATTGGATATAAAGACATATTTGATGAGGTTTTTTTACAAGAAAGAAACTGGAGTGGCCAGAAAGGAGCTTGGGATGAAGTCACAATGAATGTAGATGGGTTTGTATTTTAAGAATAACTGGACCAAGATGAGAAATCAGGGGCAGAAAGGAGGCTCTGCTAGCTCAGCTTCAAGAGGGCTGGGAAGAAATGGTCAGTGCACCAGAAAACGTTTCCCACAGGGCCAGCAAGAGAACCACATTTCCAGGGATCTCTGTCTGCATTGCCTTCCTGTGACTGCTCAGGTGAAATACTTCTTTCATTCTTTTTAACTGCTGCTCTTTGTAGACTGTCACAATGTTTTAATTTACTTTATTACTTTATTTGCTTAAGCATAGCGAGTTGAGCTAGTCTGAAAGTTGCAATCCTGCTAACGACCTATGGAGGAGCTGATATTTCAGATGATGGGATTTTTGATGTTTCTTTTTTAACTCAAAAAGTACTCACAGAAGTAGGTTAAAATAAATTTAATTTTGAGTTCTTGACTCTACAAAATGCACCATTACTTTAGGGGTTTCATGGTTTGCTTGTTGCTTGGAGAGCAGGTTCTCTTCCTCTGTCTGCCAGAGTATTCTCTGTGATGGCGGGCTGGTGTGTTTTTCTGAAAGCCTAGGGTCTGATCTGCAGAAGCTAATCACAGCTGAAATGGTGATTTCAAGATGCCAAATACTCAAAAAAAGTGAGGTTTTAGGTGCTTTGGATGCTCAAGAGTTAGTAGGTGTTTTTCCTCTTTCTGAGCCTCGGGGATTCATCTAAAGAACTCTGTTTCTGACTTCTGTCTGTCCCCAGGGATGCCACCACGGTGTGGTGGCACATAGTCATAAGGCCACATAGTCAGCAAGGACTGTGAGCTGGAGGAATTGTTCTGTTAGGGGTACCTGACTGGGTATCTTTCAAAGCAAGTGACACGCTGAAAAATAGGTAGTGAATTCTGGTAGCCTGCATACAGCTTTCAAGCCAAAGGCTGGAGAGGCCTGCTCTGTTAAAATTCAGAAAGTAAGTAATGGGGCTATGTTTAACTGTAAGTGTAAATATTGATTATTTTATCATTAAATGAACACTGGCCTTTAGTTCTGTGAACTAAAAAGAAGCAGTGATCCTGTGTGAAGTATAGTGTGTGGTAGTATTTAATTACATGCTGCTTCCTAAGGCATACACGCAAGACAGCTGTGCTAAGAGTGTAGACGCATTTCTTAACTAATTTTGTCATTTCCAAAATCAAGTGTTTTATTTAACAAACTTGATCTTACTTTAATGAAAATGCTTATTGCAATTTTATATACAAATCTGTGCTATAAGAATTTTAGTAACAGTCTTCAGATCACAAAACCGAGGATCTGTCTTGTCATGAAGTAGCACTTACTGAGATAACATAGGAATGTTTTTGCAGAAAATGTACCCAGAAACAATAATTTTTTGCATCTTCCTTTATACGTCTAACCCTTTACACTCTGAATCATCCTATGATTCATAGTGCTTTCATGTTTTAATATATATATTTTTTTAATAGTCATTACTAGTGTATGGTGGTCAAATTGCATACAGCAGTGTAGCAGTTGGTGGTAGATTTCAGTATCCCTGTGTGAGTCCAAATAATAAATAAAATCAAGTTTCTGTTGTTTTGGGAAGCATATAATTTTGTACCTTTTGTTACAAAGTTACAAAAAACCTTAAGGTTAAGGAAAATTCTGTCACTCTTCTAACTTTTGACTTATTCATGTAAGAATCAAATTCTAGAGAGCAGCAAAGCATAGTGCTGTTACCTGTTTTGCTCAAGACCTACTTCAAAGCATGCACATGTTGTATATTGTACTTGGGGAAATAAGTGTGTATACAGCCTATGCCATCCCTCTAAGAGGCATGAAATACAAATATTTAAAACTCCACTTTGTTAGCACATTCAGTAGATGTTGCTGACACTGTGTTTTCTGATTTATCATATCTAGTGTTAATATAATCAGATTAGCAAACTTTTAGTTTGTCATGAATAATCTCATAGCCACTGCTTCTCTTGTGATCAAATTTTGACTTCATTGTTGCACAGAGGCTTAATTTAGTAAGCTCTTGATCAAGAAATGTTCTTAATTTGGAATAGGTGTGTAATGAAGACTAGGAACTGGTAAACAATAGCAAGCAATTTTAAATGAGTGTTTAGAAATCATTATTGTCCTTGTACCTACTTTTAAAGTTACTTTCTTCGGTTTTCTGAGACAAAGACATTGACCTCATTGTGAAAGTGAACCTGAAAGCCAAAGTATTGATCTTTTTTCTGTACATTGATTGTATATTGAACATAGAATCAACCTAATAATTATATTATAACCTAATTATATTAATATAATTATATTATATAGACCTTCTACAGTATCACAGCTCATAAAACGTTTTGAAACTCTGACTGTAGACAATAGCATGGACAAAGTAGACACGGATGTAAAGTTTAGCAAATGCAGTTTCAGTGACTTGTAGAAAGTAACAGTCTATTTTACGATGTGTGTGCCAGGGTCTTAAACTCACTGCTGGGCTAAGTTAAAAAGGTAACGTCTGATTGTGATATTACTGCAAGACAAATGGTAGCATGCTACTCTGCTTGAAAACATAATGGCTTTATACTCTAACCTTTAACCCTGAAATGATGCTTGAGTGGACCTTAACTCCTAAGTGAACATGCCTGAGTAAATAAAACTGTGGTTTCACATAACAGAGAGATACATTTTTTAGATCCTTTGCTGATTATATTGTGTGAAGGTCAATCTTCTGCCCCATTTCTGAAAGTTGGGTCAGAATAGGGATTTTAGGGTCACTTCTTCAAGTATCTAAGCCATTACAATGCACTAATAGGCCCTGATAGCTCATTTTATAAGTTCTTAGCATTAAGCTGGACATTGTTTGGACTCATTTCAAATCCTGCATGTACCCTGCAGGGTTAATTAACATCTTTTTAAATGGATGTTTTTTAGTTATTTTGAATTAAAATGCTCTGGTTTAGTTTGTCGCTATTTACTATCTTTTGCCATACATAAAGGCATAGAAAATTTATATTCACCTAACTCAAGATCTGCATATTTTTTTGAAATTGAACAGTTAATTTTATTTTTTTCTGACTTAAACACATCAAGAGTGGAGCAGCAAACATGCAGTGGTAGATGCAGTTCAGTACCAGTACGAAGTGGTTTGGAGTGGCAAATGTCAGTTATCCATTCCAACTCTATTTTGCACAGTGGAATTTCAGATTATTGTCTTCTGCTCTGTGTAAAATGCCTTTCTATATTACTTATATCACTGCTATAGATCTTGTTTAAAGGATGCTGAGATTAATTAATTAACAATTTAATTAGAATGAGAAAGCAAACATATAACTAGGCAGCACATTTCCATTTTACACTGAGGTAAACAGAAGCATATCTAAAAGGAAATAATGAATTCCAATTGAAATAACTGTTTTTGAGAACATTTGAGTACAACAGATTTGAAAATAGTATAGAATGGATAAGATAGAGACAGGAAAAACACAAAATATCACTGCAAATGAGAAGTATGTTGACCTCAAAAACAGAGTGAAAAAGCTCCTCCAATATTGGATGCTTTTGAGAAAAACAAAAATATATTTTTAATAAATGGAAGTACGCTAAACCAAGTAGTATGTTTTCAAAGAAGAGAAATTGGAGTAACATTTGAAATTGTAAAACTAATGTTGCTTTCAACAGCATGCTTCAAATTTAACATGTATTTGCTTCAGAAAAATATCTTTTATAGCAGATCTTCAAAAGTAGTTAGAGATTGTTTGGAAACAGTCTTGGCATCACCTCTCTCAACCTTGTGTCTGGACTAATGTAAAACCTAAATTGTGCTGCTAGTAGTAGCTCCCTGATACATAGCGATTCAGGATACAGACTGAATTTGTACTGCTCATCAGCAGGTAAGTTTATTACTCTGTGCATCTGGAGTGTTCTGTCACTATGGCTCCTTTTAGATCTTGTGAGTAAGTAAGCATTTAGAAAGGTAGCTGACACGTATGTGCTCTGTGCTGTGAATTCATAGAGCTATTTGCAGTCATCATATTGACCACTGTGAGGACTTGTTTACATGGCAAAGTAATGCTGGAGGTGAATTGTTATGTCTGGTGTGTCGTATTTATGATTGGTTCTATTTTTTTCGTGTAAACCATGTATCATTTTCTTCCTTGTTCCATTTGTAAATCAAACGGTCAGAATTAGAGAATTCACCAGCAAAGGATTTTTTTCTAAATGTCACTCCTCAAACCTGTCTGTATTCATTTTGATTAACATGCTAGCAATGAGCTTTGAAAAAAAAAGAAACAAACAAAACAACAATAAAACCACAACTATTTTCATCTGTATACAGCATTATTTGATCTTTTTGTTTTTAAATACACTGGAAGGTAGAAGTAGTATGTAATCTAGGGGATTTTATTCAATAGATCACTCTTTCATTGCCTCTACTCTCCCATAGTCCTCTTGCTGTTCCACAATAAATCTTAGTCTACCTCCCCTTACCTTTGTCGGAGGAGTCATGGCCAAGAGTTGGGAAATGTATCAGGTCTGTAGTTGTCTTGAGGGGAAAGAAGTGACAGTGATGTTCAGAGAAGCTTATCTGTAAAGGTGCAAGTACCTATTTAGAGTAAGAGGGGTTTTTTTTCCCTAAAGAATGTGGATTAATGCAAGTGAGGACTATACACATGAAACTAGAGTCTGCGCTTTGTCTTGGCATTGTTTTAAATGTTGCTAGCTAAGCACGTTCTAAAACAAAATAGGAAAGTAACCTCCAGAACATATTAGTTCTTCTTTATTTGGCTTTGAGATAATTGACTTCTGATCTGTTGAGAAACATGTCTAAGCTAAGGTTCTTGTAAATGGTAAGGTAGACACTTGCTGGTATTCTTCCTCCATACCCTATGCTGATGTATCAGCTTTCTGCTGCTTAAAGAGGGTAGTCCTGTTTCATCTCTTGTGTTTCCTCCCAATGCTTGATTAACTGCTCCCGTTGCTGTGTCTTATTTTGGCTCTGAAGCTTTTGACACCAAGTGGTCAGTTGGATCAGTTGGTTGATCTAACTGAAAAACAAGTCCACCATGAGAATTATTGTTGTGTTTGGTTTGGATTTTGCTTTGTTTTGGGTTGTTTTTTTTTATTCAGATTAACAAACTGATCTCACTCCATATGTCCTCATTATTACAAGGTCTGACACAAAGAAGGTCACTGTTTATGTCCAGAAGAGGAAGGAACTGCTTATTTCAGTTGCTGAACTGGTCAGACAATTAGTCTAACCTAGTGAAGTAGGTGTTGTCTGAAAGCACATCTATAATAGATATTTGATCTGAAACAGTTTTCTGATTTACTTTGGGCTGGATACTACCCCAGTTAACAAAATGAAAACATTAGCCAACTTCTTAACTTGTTGAAAGAAAGCTATTAGATCTCTTTTAGCTTTTTGGGTCTAAGGGTAGATAAAAGGGCACTAAAACATATTTTTATTTGTCATTATGAGGTTCAAACGTAGCTATAAGTAAATAAAGGCAGCAAGTTTGTGTAGTAAGAATAAAATTGTATTTTTATATGGTCAATTTGCAGAGTAAGACTACAGTTTAATTTCTTCCATAGCAAGAAAATTAATAGGTCAAGAGGAGAACAGCTAACTTCCTGAAAAGACTGAGATCAGAGCATGTAGGCCTCTACAAAAGTCTTTTATTGTTCTCTGTACTCCCCATCTTACTATTCAAAGAACAAGAGCTAAGAAAACATTATGTACGCATGTTCAGTATTTTTCAAAATGAGAATCTTGGCTGTTGCAGTTTTAGGGCACAATGAACACTGATTGCCTAAAAAATTATTTTAATAATTCAGCCTTTTAGCTTGAGGTTTAGGGCAAAGTGTTTTGAAACCATTACATTCCTTTTTGTTTGTTGTATAACCTAAAATGGATAAACTAATTTTTGCTTTTGGGGGATGTAGACTAAGGTATACTTTGTATCTGGGATGAGGTATGGGACAATAAGTTTAAATCTCTAATTATTTGAAATTATTATACTTGTAAACCCGTGAAAAATATGTCTTTAAAATAACAAAAAAAAAGAATTCTGGCCATTGCTACTCTATCAGATGCCTCATAGACACCTTCAAAAAATCAGCCTCTTTACATGTAAACTCTTTCTTTTAGCATGACCATGCAATGAACATTCAAGAAAGAGTAGCTTATAACTGATTAAACATTTGTAGTCTTTCCCTCCTGCTTTCCTCCACAGAATCACAATTTGAAAGATGCAGAGTTATGGTCTCTGGACATTTCTGTATTACATTGCTTTTAATTTCACTGTCATTTTTGTACTTGTGTTTCCACTCCCTGCTCCTCTCAGACTCCTAGATCTCTCCCCCCCCCACCGCCTCTGAGCAGTAGAGAGGAAGGCTTGAAGTGCATTGCACTGGCAATTACTTCGGCGTTAGAAAGTCTTCTCATTATAGCAAAGGCTCAGTGTTTGCATTCATTCTTAAAGTGCTGTAGGTAATCATTATCCTGTATGTTTCAATTTATGGAATTAATTGTGGCCAGATTAATTTTAATTCTTCCCACTTCTCCTCCCCCCACCCACCCAGATAGGGCTTGGAGGATCTCCACTCCTCTCAGGTGAGTTCGCTTTGTTGACTCTGAACAAAGGTGTTGCAGAATTGCAAACTTGTGAGTCATGTACTAATGTTTGTTTGTTAGGTTTCAGAAGAAGCTGTTTATTTTAGTAGGCAATTTTCATGTGTGAGGAGGTGAAATGTTGAGAAGGCAGCCCTTCATCAGTGGACAAACAATTCCTAAGAATTTAGCTAATGGCCCCCCTTCAGTGCAGAGAATAGATGGCAACAATTGTACTTCCAGACTAAACCAAGAACTACTTGCTTGGCTGCTAGGTGTTAATGCAAATTTGTTCTTCGGTTCATTCAACCCTAGGGCTCCCATCCTTTGATTTAATTAAATGTAATTGGTTACATTGCTCCTCCCAGGCCCCTGAGGTGTTTTTGTTTATTGCCTACTCTTCGTAATAATGCTTCAATTCAAGGCACAAAATGCTCGATAAATAAGAGCTCTTTATCCTGTGTTGGATTTGCAGGGAGATTACTCCCCTCAAATAGTTTGGTTTTACTGTTAAAAGTGAATGACTAGTGAAATAAACTCATTGGGTGGCAAACCTAGCATATCCAGAAGGAAATAAGAAAGGTAAATTAGATGAGATTAGAACAAGAAATGAAGCTGTAATGTTAAATTAGGAAGGGATCGCAACTGGTATTGTAAGAGCCATTGACACTTTTAAATGATGCTTCAAATAATAGGAGTGCTCTTGGTGCACAATATATTTTGAGGGTTACTTTTTCAAACTTTATTATTAAATCACTTGTGTATTTTTACTAATGTAAGGTAGTGTTTTAAATAGCAAATACATCGGGTAGCAAAAATTTACCTGATGAAAATATTTAGCATGTTTTTCCAACTTACAATAATATAATATTTGGTCTGGATAATTATATTGTTTCATTTTGGATTTAAAAAAATTAAAATTATTTAAAAGCTTTCTTTGAAAGAGAGGTTTTACTCTATTTACAACTGACGTGGTTATCTATATGCGCGTGTATATGCAATGTATTTCATTGTTTAGAGATGGCAAATAGCCTTAACAATGTATGTCGTGGAAGTCCCTCTGCTGCTGTCCTAAAGATAACTTTGAAGATTTTAAATTTATCAGTATCTTCTCTTTTTCAGCATTTAAGCACTCTTGCATTCAAGTGGTCTTTTTTTCCTTTCCACAGTGTTCAGAGAAAAGGCATCGTATCATCCATAGTGTATCTGGCTTTACTTGGACCCTGCTTTCTCTCTTGAGAACAGATGTATGGGATGTGACTTATTAATGTAGCTGGCTCTGTAGGCTCCCTCAGAGCAGCTGGTGGAAAAGGATGAAACTCCATAATAGTTTGAGTTTGATTTTACATATGTTTTAAGCCCATCTAAAATAGCTCTGCTGCTGAAGGTGAAGACTGACCTTCCTGTCCTGCCCCCGAGACTGCCCCATCACTGCGCTCAGGCAGTAGAAGGATATGAACTGGGGAAGAGGCAGGACTAAAAGTTTAGATCAAAGGGGCTGGCAGAACTAAACACTTCGGGCAGCATTGCTGATGTAGGTTCATGCTCTCCTTTTTTTGGCTCATGGTTTCATGCTCTCACTCCTGTCTTTTATCCTGTGATGAGGTCACTCAAGAAGCTGCTTCTGGAGAGCCAATAAAGGCTGGAGAATGGACCTGACCCCACAATGTTATGAGTGAAATTGTGCCTTTCCGTGGCAATGGGCATTTCTGTGATACTCATACAGAGTTGTTGTTTTTTTGTTGTTTGCTTTTTTTTAATAGTACATTAAATTTCCCATGTGAAAAGTTATTTTATTCTTGAGCATGGTATGTGTTGGGTATGGCTTAATCATCAGCCTGCGATTGGAACTTCCATGGAGACAAATGGAGAGCAGATTGTTAACAGTTGCTAAATCAAACAAATTTCCTTCAGCATCCTGTCACTAGCAGGGCTGAAATAGGTGAGGGTCAGGTGAATTCATGGCAACATCACTATAAAACAATGAACCCGGGTGTGAGCAGATCTGAACAATTCTGCCATTGAAGACCTGGGAAAATGAATACTAAATATTTAGCAAACTAACCAAAGGTTAAGCTGAAATTCGGCATCTCAGTTATTAATTTAATGAACTGATTGCAAAATAATATTTTGTTTTGGAAAAGTTGTCTCAAGTCATGGCAAACAGCTGCTGCTGTTACAGGAATTGTGTAAGGCTCTCACAGATTTAATGCTTTTCTGAAACCACTGGAAGAAGCAGAGATGCTGGGTCACAAAAGTATTCTAGCCATAGTAAGATGATAGCACTCACCTTTCTGACAGAGGAGCAGCCCCAGACTTAACTCTAAATGGATGCTCATTAAAAAAATAAAAATTCAGCTATCAAACGTGAAATCCTGAGGAACAAGATAATCTATTTCACTGCTTTGTTACTGAAGTCTGTTATTTGTAGGTGTTTTACCTGGATTTGAAAATATTTACATAATTCCTTTTTATTTAAATATCTCCAGACGGTCATTTTAAAAGATGTTGTTTCTCATTGTCCACATAGTTTATATCCACTTAAGTAGAAAAAATGAGTTTCATAGTCAAAAGGCTCTATTTAATGTTATCACAATGTAATAAGATGCCTCTTGCATATTATGTAAGACCTGCTTTCACTAGGTGAAGTGTATTTATATTAATAATATAGAAAAAAATCATTATGTGAATAGAAGACCGTATTCAGAAAAGGTCTTCAAATTTCTATGTGAGGTCAAAACACTTTCAGAACTATGAAATGGAACATAAGTAATATTCCTATTCCTGAGCTGTTGTAGACAGAAATAAAATTCTTAGAAATATAACTGTACTTATAACCCACAGCCAAATAATGGCATTCATTCAGCAAAGAAAAAGAATGAATTTCTATTCAAGTCATGGCTAATCTGAACAACACCCTAAAGCCTGGTACTAAAGCATTGTAAAATGGCATGAACTTACCAAAAAGAAAAATGTATTTTTTTTTCTCTCCTCAGAATTTCAAGTATGTCTTCACTAAAAAGAAAATGTTATTATATCAGTCAAAATAATCGATAACATGTATGCTATTTATTGCTTTATTTCATCTCTCATATGAAACAAATAGACTAGCATGAATTGCTGTATCTTCAGAATATTAGGATTTATCTTTAAAAGTTAAGTCAGAAACATGGATTTAGATTCTCAGTGAATAGTTCACATTGTCATCAATTTGAAGCAAGATACTCGCCTATAATCATGAGTTAATGTTTTGGCTTCAATGCTTTTCACTGGAGTCCCGTTAATATGTGCAAATAAGTAAACCATATGAAGACTGCATCAACAAGCATGCTTTTGGCTTTTTGGACATGACATATATGTTCTTGTCACTTTACAAGTAAAGTTTTAACAGCTTTACTAAAAATGTCTACTGCTATGGCAGTGTACTGACTTCGGTGTGGCTTAGCTGTGCACCATCCTCCTTCTGGAGGTTGATTGGAGGTTGGCAAATGTGGTGGCCCATTTACAAGAAGGGCTGGAGAGAGCATCCGAGGAACTACAGACCTGTCAGTCTGACCTCACTGCCAGGAGAGGTCTTGGAGCAGATCATCTTGAGTGCCATCACACGGCACATCCAGAACAACCAGAAGATCAGGCTCAGTCAACATGGGTTTATGAAAGGCAAATCCTGCTTGACTCCTCTGATCTCCTATGACAAGGTGACCTGCTTAGTGGATGAGGGAAAGGTTGTGCATGTAGTGTAGTTGGACTTTAGTAAAACCTTTGACACCATTTTCTATAGCATTCTGCTGGAGAAACTGGTTGCCCATGGCCTGGACAGGCATACTCTTTGCTGGGTTAAAAACTGGCTGGATGGCCAGGCCCAAAGAGTGATGGTGAATGGAGTTAAATCCAGTTGGAGGCCGATCACAAGTGGTGTTACCCAGAGCTGAGTATTAGGGCCAATTCTGTTTAACAACTTTATCAACAACCTAGATGAGGGGACTTGAGTGCTCCCTCAGTAAGTTTGCAGATGACACTAAGTTGGGAGGGTGTGTTGATCTACTTGAAGGTAGGAAGGTTCTGCAGAGGGACATGGACAGGTTGGATCGGTGGGCTGCAACCAATTATATGAGGTTCAACAGGGCCAAGTGCCAAGTCCTGCACTTGGGTCACAACAACCCCATGCAATGCTACGGGCTTGGGGGTGAGTGGCTGGAAAACTGCTTGGCATAGAGGGATATGGGAGTACTGGTGGACAGCCAACTGAATATAAGCCAGCCATGGACACAGGTGACCAAGAAGGCCAATAGCATCCTGGCCTGCATCAGAAATAGTGTGAACAGCAGGACCAAGGAAGTGATCCTTCCCCTCTACTTGTTGCTGGTGAGGCTGCACCTCAAATACTGTCTTCAGTTTTGGGCACCTCGCCACAAGGACATCGAGGCACTGGAGCGTGACCAGAGAAGGGCAACGAAGCTGGTGAGGGATCTGGAGCACAAGTTGTATGAGAAGTGGCTGAGGGAGCTAGGGTTGTTTAGCCTGGAGAAAGGAGGCTGAGGGAAGACCTTGTTGCCCTCTTCAACTACCTGAAAGGAGGCTGTAGCGAGGTGTTTGTTGATCTCTTCTCCCAAGTAACAAGTGATAGTATGAAAGGAAATGGCCTCAAGTTGTGCCAGGAGAGTTTTAGATTAGATCTTGGGAAAAGTTTCTTCACTGAAAGGGTTATCAGGCATTGGAATGGGCTGCTCAGGGAAGTGGTCGAGTCACCATCCTTGGAGGTATTTAAAAGATAGTTGACGAGGTGCTTAAAGACATGGTTTAGCAGTGGGCAGGTTATGATGGTTGGACTCAATGATCTTAAATGTCTTTTCCATCCAAATGTTTCTGTCATTCTGGGGGTGTACCTTCTCTGGCCTTCTTCCAAACACATGTCTCCAACATCATCTTCCACCTGTCTTCTGTTTCTCCTTCTCCAGTGAATGCCATGCTTAAAAGAGGTCTGAGCAGAAGTGCTGGGTGCTCCTTTGGTTGAACTTTCTTGGGGTGTAGTGGGTTGCTCCCACCAGTTTCAGAGGTGACTTTAATTTCCTGGCATGGGACAGTTCATGACCTTGTCCCATGCAGTTATTTCGCAGAGCGCCCTGTTACCAGACCTTGCCCTTTATGCTCAGTACATGGTGAGTACATGTGAATCACACAATAGTGATTCCAGTACCGTAAGCATAGTGAGTTTTCACAAACTTCCAAGGAAGCAAATTCTGGAGGATGTTTTCTAGCTAGGGGTGAGGTGAAAGCAGAAGTTGTTTAAGATCACTGTGTGTCACTTACCTGTTTTAGTGGTAGTTGCATCACGGGATTGTGTTACAAAACTGGTACAGTGAAAATAGTTTGAAAATCATCTAATACTGGGACAAATACATGCGACTGCCATGCTTTTCTTCTTTATGTATTTTCACATTTTATGGAGCAGCTGGATGTGCAATAGACTTGTGTGGATCTATTAATTTAAATCACTATGAAGTTGATGTTGAACTTTTGCCTTAACAAGCTGGATTAATTTTTTGTATCTGAAGAGGGAAATGAAAATCTAGATAAAAGAACACAGGACTGTCATAGACAGTATAGTAGGCAGTATTAAGTTAGAAAGCACACACACACACATATATACTTTTTAATCTTATTGTTAAAATGTTTCCTAGGCTGACAGTGCAGTACAACAAACACGTTAACTAAGAGACATATAAGAATGTTACTCTGATGTGTAGAAGGTATGGTAAAGTTTGTGTCCCATAGACTATTGATTTATCAGTTGGAACATATGGATTAATATCACATTGTGGCCTACATCAGCAATATAACTAGCATGAACTCACTTATGGATGAAGAATGGAGGGGGGTGGTGGAACACAGTTAAGTCTGTGCTGGAATATTAATTGCAGATTTCCTGAGTTGCAAGTATTTTGCTGTGGGCTTTGTTTTTCAGCTATAACATCGCATTAGTGGGAATTCACATACTGTGGTGATGAGCGCAGTATAATATAAGGATTAGATAGGAGCTGAAATAGAGCCAACTGCTGGGCTCTGTTGATACAAGTCTGCCAGCAATTGCTGTTCCTATGCTACTCAGTTGTAGGCCTGGATTTTCAATAGAAGTGCCAAACAATTTGAGTTTTGTACATCAGTGGGGAAGCAAGTTTGTTGAAATCTTCAGATAAGTCACAGATTTTCCACCCCCACTTTCCTGTCTTCTGGAGAAACTTGGCCTTCATCATGTGTTCTTCTGGATTCTTGTCATTGGAAGAGCTATTTTACCAGCATCATCTTTTGTGAATATTCCCCCCATTCCCTTCCAGCCAAGGAGGGATGAGTTGTTTTATTGTCTTTGCTCTCTGAGGTCCTGCTTTTTGGAGACGGTACTCAGAAGCATTCCTATTCTAATATCTTTAATGAGGCATGTTAAATTGTTATGGGTGATGATGTTGCCAACAGAAAGATGATGTTTATTGGTCTACTAACAGAGTCTGTTAGAAACTACTGCTGATACTTCAGTTTAGGTTGCAATTGCATATCTAGTCTGTCCTTTGCTTGGCCTAGGAATATTTCCAGGGGTGTCTGAAACAATATTTATGCTTATAGACCATCATGGTTTGTTACAAAAGCTCTGTTTGCCCAGGCAAGAGTCTGTTTTATCAGATGAAAGTATTTCTTGCATAAAGGCAGAGGGAATTTCTCTTGAAGTCTTTGGAATGGGACATAATACTTGTTGAATGGTTGTATGATGGTAGACCCTAGATTTACCATGGCAGATGGCAAATGCCAGCCTGATGTTCACTGTTCCGTCTACTGCTTATTTTGTTTTTCTCATTGTTTTTCCATGCTCAGAGTTTCATCCATTGGGATTTGGAAATAGACAAGCTCTACCAGTATACAATTCAGAGTGTCAAAACTGCTATATTGGGTGCTGATAAATCATATTCCCCAATAATTTACGTAACTCACTCACAGTCTAATCCATTGTTATGGGAGCTAGTTTTCTATTTCTTGAAAATCTAGTTAGTAATTCCAATAGTAATATTTTTATGAAATAGTGAAGTTGGTAAAGAAACACTAAGTATCTGGAACATGAAAGAAATCAATAAAGAATATGAACTAGCTTGTTTTCTTCTCCTTAACCCTATGAAGTCTCCCAGTTTTGTATAACTTAATTCATTCTCTTAGGTCTCTCTGTTTATTTTATATAAAACTAAACCCAATTCAAACAGTATCACTGCTGCTTTCATATCTCTCTCAGTGCACCTTCAGCATTCTTAAGTCTAAATTAAATATTTTTAAATTGTATTCTTTAGGTGAAAAGAGCTGGAAAGTTCTGTATTGCCACTGCTATGTTGTGATGTCAACATTGCTTTTAATAAATTCTTCATAAATGTAAACATCATTAAGTCTTTTGAACAACTAAGCATCAACTCATGAATTTACATAAACACTGCTAATGAACACTTATTTATTATTTTGCATCTCTGCAATTTAGTAACAGATTTTCAAGACAATAGTCGATTTTGTAATCTTAGTTTTATAAAAACACCAGTATTTTTTTGTCCCCTTCAACCATTTAATATGTAAATTAGGTATTCTCAAGCTTAATGTTATTCATTTTTTATAAAACAAATACATCATTAATCTGATTAAGTTCTTGGATGAGAGTGCTGTCCTCAGATCATTGTGGATCATTTATTGTTGGGCATACATCCAAAAAATAGATTCAAGCGTGGCACTTACAGTCTAGGTTTAGCAGAACTGTTGAAACCCTTAAATGGCATTTTTAGAAGAATGGAAAAGCAGTGGTTACTTGCAGTGGCAAGCATTATGCAAAACTTAGCAACACTTCTTATCCTTAACTGCAGCTCACTGATAATAAGTCAGAGCTTAGAAATGATGTTGGTCTTTGATGCATTTTAAGAGCATAATATAATAAAGTGAGCTTAGCGTTTCTTAAATCCTGTCATTATTGAAGTGTGTTGGTCACCAAGAGACACATTCTGCCAGCAGCACGAACCACCTTACAGCTGCAGACTCCTTTTTTTCATGTTAGCAGTTGACTTCAGGTCATCTTGAATGCCCACAAGAAACAGTTAACAAGAATACAGATTCTGTGTGTGTGCTTGTGCGAATGTGTTGGAGAAAACCTGACAACTTTTCACCTGTGGTGAATTCATGACTACTCGGTATTGTCTAATCACTGCAGTTAGAACTACTTTGTTCAATGTCAGATCAGATTGTAATGCTTTTTAAAATTGCTAGACGGTTGTGTTGTTCTGTTTTCCTAATGTGAGGCCTATTAAAAAGGAGCCCCATTTACGTGTGCTCTAATACCTTTGGTAGAGGCATGAAATCTGATTTAATTCAGCAGTAGTTGTGTGACTTCATGGGATTCCAAGGGGTGCTTAAAGAAAATAAATTTAGAAAATAATAACTGGTGATGTTGTTACACAAGAAGTAATACACTTTAAAAAGTTTTTGGGTAGATTTGTTCAACAGAATAAAATTCATAATGTCTTTATCAGTAGAACAAGTGGATGCAACTCTGAAAACAGAATGATTTGGTGGATAAAAAGGAACAATTTTTCAGTTACTGTTCTATTTCAACACTGAAAATAAAACCTTTTGTGTTCTACAAAAAATGTGTAGCAAAATTAAGTTATATAGACTTGGAACAGAATACTTGTTATCATTAAATGAATCTTTACTGTTTACATTTTTATGTGAGAGACACAGGAGATTTCAAGTGGAGGGTAAGTTCTATTGTATATTTATTTACAATATTCAGACAATTACACCAGCAGTATTGAAATCATAAAGGAAAAACTGTAATCAACTTACAAAGTACAAGCTTGAGGATCATACACATTTTCTAAATGTGATGACAATACTTTGAAAATGTTGTGTTTTAGTAAAATTCCGGTCATTCAAAATGCCAACTAAATTAATCCAGGTCTGGCAATACATGCACTTGGAAATAGTACCTATATATTTGAGTAGCTGGATCTTCTTTAAAAATAAAATAAATAATTGTGCTTTCTGTAATGACTGTACATTATTTTTTTATTAAAAATACCAAAATCTCCTTTTTGGTTCTCTGTAACGAGAGGATTGACTAATGAAGCCACTTACACATTTTTATAGCTATAAATGTCTTCCAGTTAATCTTCTAGGAATGGGTTCAGAGGACATTTAATATTTCAATTTGCTGCATTTTGTCTTTGAGACTATTTTATAACTGGGACTAGAGCTTATAATATTTTAAGCACTATTATGATATTAAATGTTTCTCACTGATGTAGGTGCAGTACTGCACATAATTCAATGTCACAGTGTCACTGTAGATTAAAAGAATGTTCTGGCCCAGGGTGAGTGCTTTATGAAATTTTATTCTTAGACTGAAATATTGATGATTTTAAACATATAAAATACATTTTTTCCACTGTCGTCTTGGAGAGAATTGCAGTTCAGCATAGATAAATGTATGTATTACATTTTAAGACAGAAATAGATGTGTTTTAGATGGGTGAAATAAAAAGACTTGAATGGAAGGAATATGAAGTAATAAAAATATTAATAAATGGCACAAGTAGTTCATAGATCTCTAGTAAAGCATATGGAGTTTTACCTGCAGATCTCAGTTTTGTGACTGAAAGATTTTTGTAGTGTTTACAAAAAGTAAAACCAAAAAATTTTAGGCTCTGGGGCATTAACATCTTCTCCAGTTTTATATATTGTAGTACCATGTCCTCTTCTGTATGAACCATCTTCCACTTGAGCAGTCAGTGGTTGCAGCAGGTTTCTTGTGCTCCCAACCAGTAAAAGAAGTCTCAAGGCTTGTCCCACTGGTACCACCGAAGCAGCAGCGTATGAAGTTCCTTTCCCCTGGTAGAAGGGGTGACAGCAGCAAGGTTGGATCTGCTACATATATGCCCTTCTTGGGCTGTTTTGGAGGATTCATACCTCTGGTAAGTGGAGTCTCTTGAGAAGTGTGAACTAATTTAGGCTTTTCAAGTGTGTCATTTCAGACCATGTTTATCTTCAGTCTTCTATCACTTGCTGATTGTGCTCAAACCCTCACTTCAGAAACGTAATGCCTGTACATTGGTCTAAGGATGAATTTTAAGAGTATGGCTGACTAACTCCAAAAGATTTGAGCCCACTTCCTTCCTTTTGTCATTTCTGATGCTTTTTTAACCCCCAATTAACAAATTTGGAGCTTGTTTTCTCTGAATACATTATTACAGAATTAAAAATGATATAATAATTTTACAGTAACTTTTTCCATAGACATTACTGCTTCACAGAAAATTGAGTTTAGAGTTCATCTACTATATGAATGCGTAGCGGTAGATAAGCACATGCAGGGAGCTAGTACAAAATAGCTAGTTATTCTAAGCAAATTCCTTAGCTGACACACTCTCAGGGAGCAATATGCAAAAAGCTCAAATGAAACAAAGCAAGATCCTTCCTTCCCAATCTCTCATGTATCTGTGTAAAACAGGCTAATAAGATAATATCTTACTTTATTTGTCATCTCCTTTGACCGATTGGGCTGCACTCACACTTTATTCTTTCTTTGCTCTCTTGCAGTGTGATGAATGTGAGCTGCTGTGTAATACTTCGTGAATATTCTACCTTGACTCATTTGTTAAAATGCTATTTTTATTAATATGGTGACTTTGTTTATGTGGGAGTTAATGAACAAGAAATGGAAAAGTTGCTTGGGATAAACTACCAAAGTAAGCACTCTAAGGACAGTGTTGGAGCTGGTGTTTATGAAGATTTTATCTGTAACTTTTTTACTTGAATTGCAAAAATTAATGTATAGGACCAAGACTGGGAATGTAAAGTTCTATGAGGGATATTGCCATGTTAAAGAGATGATTCTTTTTTGTAGGGAAGAGGATTGCCTTCTGTAACTCTTAACAACTGTCTCTTGAAATCTATTGAGCGGCTCTTGGCTTAGCACCAGTTCTTTCTGCTTGTTAGTGACTTGTAAGGTGAGATTTTTTATGGGCTGTGTTGTTATGTTGCACGTTTTTTCCCCCTCTTAATGGCTAGATCCAGAATTATGTGTAAGTCTCTGTTAGAGAAGAAAACATGAACCCCAAAACTTCTGGTGAAACTACACCTTTTGACATTTGTAGGGCTCCAAATGTTCCCCGGAACTGTCATATCTGTTAAACTCTGGCTTAGAAGATTGGATGAGTTATATGGATGTATACTGTAACTCTTCTAAGTTTGAATGTATATAAAATAGGCACAACATTAATCATTAAAGCCTAAGACACGCTTCAAAGTGTACATTTGATACTACAATATATTGGTTTTCAATACTTTCTTGAAAGCTGAGTGTGAGAAGGAAATGCTTAAAATGATAGCAAATGTATAAGCACATGTAGGTGCGATCTCTATTTGAGTATGTAAATGAGTAGTATTGTAGAGGAGCAATTTAACATTTTCCTGGAGCGAAGTTCTTAGTTTGGGAATTTAATTGCAGGTTTTGCATTAAACTACTCATTTTTACTTCTGTCACAATTCCGTACACCTCTTGATTTGTAGTTTAACAGGTTTAGTCACCACACTTGAAAGACATCACCTTCTCACTGAGGTCAGATAGGAATTAAAGGTTGCTCACGCAGAGCAGGCTGGCGATGGCAGTGAACAATGGAACGTGTTAGCTTGCCTTTTAGTTCCTAGAGCCTATATTTGCTTTCCAGTAATAGTTTCTTAGATACATAGAACAAATTTGCTATAAAACAATTTTATAGTGGGTAATCTCTGGCACAGCCTCACAAACTATGCAAATGACAGCAAAATTGTTACTTTGTGATTTTTGTATTACACAACAAAATTACTGACACAAGTCTCAAGGAAGGAAAGAATGTATAAACCAACATAATATGACTTGTTTGTTGACTGCACAGTAAGCAGGCATATAGCATGGACAGCAGAATGATACTCAATTGTTTCTTATGGGTCAGAAGGATTTTTGTGTTTGAAAAGCTGCATAGTTTTCAGTGCAATTCTATAAAATTATGAAAGAAATGCGTATCTGATTCTGGTGTTATATTTCTATTAAAACTGTCTCATCTGTGTTAGGCACTGTGGCTTACTTCTAACTTTTTATAATAACGTTTTGTTTCTGTGAAGCTCTGTGTTAGAAACTGGTTTCTTTAATTAAATTTCTAGGGCATATCTTGTCTAATTACTTGCTTTTACAGACAGAATGTGCTCGTTCTGAGGATCTATAGCACATCAAAACTGAACCTACTAGTAGCTACTACTTGGAAAATTACATTTAGTAGTTTATTTTTGCTACATCTTAAGACTTTTTTTTCTTTACCATAGCAGTGACTTCCTGCTCAGTACTAAATAAAAGCCTATTGTAGTCCTGGCCTGTGAATAGCTTGAGGTTCCGCGTTCTTTCCTCTACCACGTCAGGTTCTCTGTCCCCACCACTGCAGAGGATTTTGTTTTCTAAGAGGTCATGAATGGTGAATTGTTGATCTTCTAAAATGCGCCATTGGATCTTGCTGTTCAGAGCTCCACCTTGCTAGAACTGAAGTTCAGTGCTTAGCATTTTGGTAAGTTTAAGGACTGTATTTATGTAAGGTTGGACAGTATCTGCTGCACTTGGGAGTATGCATGCAGAGTGTTTTGATGGAGATGCAAAATCTTACCTTTCTCTCTATATGTATATCTTATATGGGTCTTTTATATATCTTACGCATTTATATGTATCTGTACATTAGTGTGAATTGATTACACCTATGTTAAAAACTACATTATTTCAGTCCCTTCTTCAAGGTTTTCTGTTATTATGAGGAATACCTGATTTAGGTATCCCAAAAATAGTCTTTCTGTATTGCTTTACAAGAATGAATGCATCAAATTTAAGCTATTTTGATATGAACGTTTTCATGATTTTGGAAAATTTTTAACTGTTTTTCAGTGGGAAAATCTAGTCGAATGCTTACAGTAATTTTAAATTGGTCAGAATTTTAAACCTGCTGAAGCAGATGCAGTTTTGACATTTATTTCACAAATTATTTTCCCATTTGTCAACCTGTTCAACTGCAAGATCTTCACTGGGTTACGTGTCAGTGCCTCTGAGCCTGCCCTTGTTCATAACAACCGAAGACAGCTCTATTTCTCTGGGACAATGAAGCACATAGTTTTCAGGATAAAACTTGCACAAGCTTGAAATGAAGCATTTGTGCTGCATGGTTCTTTAACAATGGAAGAAGCTAATTTTAGGAGAAATGATTCTTCAGCATATACTGGCATCAGCTTTTGCAGTCACCTATCAACAGTGACTAAGGACAAGAAGTCACATGCCCATGAAAGACACAAGGAGAACAGGAAAAATAACCCCAAAACCCAAAGTAAGGAAACAGCAATATGTTTTAAACTGTAAAAGGGAAATAAAACTTAAAACCTAGATTTAAGTACTACAGCACATGAGTATATGTAGAGATACATGCTACTTCATGCTATGCTAAACTTCCTGTAAGTTGACTGCATCCGATTCAGATGGTTCCTTTTCCACCTTCAACTGTTATATGGCTTCACCCTAATCTTGGTGTCTAACATAGTAACTATGAGACTGCACAGTTAGTGCCAGATGATCTAGCTAATCTGATTTTTGTTTTGATAGGGTTAGTTTTCAGCTGGATCAGCTCCTTAATCCAACTTGCTGCGCAGTGGCATGGGAAATGTTGAAGTATGCCAGGAGAGGGAAAGAACAGGACTTGCACCAGTTTAAGAGCAGGCCATGGTTAGCTCAAATTAAGTATAAATAAAGGTTTGAAACTCTGCCCTTAATTATGGAAAATTCAGTAGATAACAGAGAATTTGGACCTGAAATTTTGGAGTGGAATGCAGTTTGTGCCATTACTTGTTCTTAAGATGTGTGTCTACTGCCTTATATAAAATAAATATTTTATTAAAGTTTTGCTATTTTTTAAAGAAGATAAACCCAGACTTATTTAGGTTTTTTTAATGTTCTTTGCATAAAATTCTCTGATGTACTTTTATAAAATACAAATTATTTTATTGCAGCAGTATACTTCATGCTTATGTAGTTTATTTGTTCATGGTATTTTGGCTACATTTTCATTGTGAATCAGCAGGCTTTGTTTCCTCTCAGAATGATCTTGAATCTGTAATCTTTTAGTAGCTATCATTATGATACTCGTTTCTGAAAGAAAATAATAAGCTACCCCACTTTTTCAGGCTATACATCTACGAATAGCTGAGACTAATAACTTTCTGCTGCTGAATGCTTTCAGATTGTGTATCTATTCTTCTGAGCACCCTTTTTCCTCAGTTCTTTTCCTGTTTCCAGCAGCACAGCAACTCATGTGCTGAAAGATATTCTTTCATGAGTTGATGCAATTTACTAAGACAGTAGAGAACTGTACATTTTTTTGCAAATTTAATAAAGTAACTAAAGAGGATGTCCAACAAGTACCAGCTTGCACGAACAGAATGTGTGTCTTACAGGACCACGTGGCCAGGAGAAGAGTAGGGGGCAAAGGGTAGGATGGACCTTCTCTGTTTGATGGTGCTGTGGTATTTAATCAGCTCACTGAATCAAACCACTGTAGTGTTAATTCACAACACCTAATTTGTGGTATATTGCAGTATTCTGGGTGTTTCCTGTGTTGTCTTCTCCTAAACACAGGGTATCTGGTATCTTACCCTTCCTATCTATTGTGATATAGTGGCACAGAACCTATGAACATGTCTCATAGATGGCTATGCAATGTATTGTAGTTATTTTGAAGTAAATAATAATCCACAATTATAGTTAGAGAATTAGTTGAGAGGTTTCCAACCACTCTATTTTATGGAAAAGTATAAGAAACATTTTTCTTTTTTATTACTTTGTTTCTAGATTAGAGACTGTTTCACTTTTTGGGGGTTTCATTGACATACTTTTAAGTAAT
This sequence comes from Mesitornis unicolor, assembly GCF_000695765.1. Taxonomy (NCBI): domain Eukaryota; kingdom Metazoa; phylum Chordata; class Aves; order Mesitornithiformes; family Mesitornithidae; genus Mesitornis; species Mesitornis unicolor. The sequence goes on along the minus strand of NW_010182244.1, from coordinate 46,372 downwards.
TTTATATTATTGTTAAGTATTTAAGTAAGAATAGATGCTATTGCAAACCTTTTCTGTCATAGCTGATTCTGTTTACACTTAGCAGTTGAAATTTAGCAAGATAGTTTAACTTTCATCTATATAATATATCCATCATTCCTTATTTTCATTTTTATTACTATAGTTTTAAAGTTGAGATATAATTTTTGTCAAGTCTCACAGCACTTTGTATTACAACAGCAGTTTCCTTTTACAGCTGAACTTAAACTCTCACTAAGAAGAACAAGAAAAAGGTTGCTTAACAAGTCTTACTGCTAATTATTTTGTTTTTCCAGACAAAAACGGCTTTGATTTTATTTTTCTTTAAAAAAATATTTGTAAATACAGTATTTGGTTTATCTCTTTTTTTCTTTCTTTTCCATTTTCTCACTAAAAGAAGTAGGGGATGTGTCAAAGGAAAGAAGAGATATCCTTACCTCCACCCACAAAAAGAAAAATGCTCAAAGAAGAAGAGAAGGCAGAATGATTTCTGAATTTCATCAAAAGCTGAAAAATAAAACTTTTTTTTCCCCAAAAAAGTGTCAGTACAGTCATGTTTTGGCAAAATGTATTTATAATACTTTTATTTTTTTTTTCTGGAGAACATCCAGAAGGAACATAGTGAGTAACCTGGTAGCTATTTTTTACTGTGTTCTAGTAGATGAGCTATTGTTCTTATTGTTAGTAATAAGCGCTGATAGTACCCAATATGAGTATTAATCCCACATTGCAGAATAAGCATAGTGAAGGAATTTGCTTCATTTAATTTGTTTATCTTTTGCAAATTTTTCATTAAGTTTTACTTTGAAATTTGGTAGAATTGGGGTCACAATGCACTTGGACACTTGGGCTAAGGTAAAGAGTATTCTATAGAGAGAAGCACACAGTATAGTCTGTACTTTTAACTATGTAATCTTTAAATATATATCATAAATCTTTTCTTTAAACGCCTAAGAGGAAATTCTCTCTTACCATACTGTCGTGATAGCTATAACCCTGCTGCGCGTGTGGTTTTTTTGTTTGGTTGGTTTCAATTTTCATGGCACTCATAGCATAAAACATATATGGCAATGAATTAGTGTTTGGGCTTAACAACTGGTCTCTAAGCAGAACAATATATACAGTTTCCATACCAGTTTTATCAGAAATCATGTTTTATGTAAGTTAGTTTCCCTTTACTTCAGCATACTAAGCACTAGATTTCTTCCCCCTAAAAAGTTTTGTGGGTTTGTTAGTTGTGAAACATTTTTAGCTAAGAGGAAAAAAATGTGAGTAATGGTGTTTTTAAAGAAAATATCAGACTCTGTGATAACCAAGGATATGCTCAAGTGGCATGAATACTTCAGTTCCAGATGGGTCAGCTTTAGGGGTCAAGTTGTGAAGAGAAAGCCATCACACACACTTCATCAACACTGTGGAATGAGAGACCAGTGCATTTACTGAGCAATGGATTTCCAGTGAGCGTATAAACTAATTGGTGGATGAACATGCCCCAGGAGCAATGATTTTAAGGTCATAGCAGGCTCAGTGAATTGTGCTGACTTACACTGTGTCTCACTGATAGCTGATCTTACCAATGAGCAGTTTAGAGGCATTCAAGCCTGAACTCTCTTCCATGTGCCTTGAATGGCATGTCAGCGGTCACTGTTTCTGACATCCTTTATATTTGTCCAGTCAGCTTTAAATCTTTAGGTTGGGCTTCAGCGTACTCAGGAAAGAAAAGAGAGAAGCAATTATTTTCAGTCATTGAGTTCTGAAGATCTTAGTGTTAATTATGCCAAACACGGTTGGTTCATCAACAAACTAGAAATGTTGAAGAGAGAAGAGAGAGGGAACTTATATTTTTGGCGATGAAAAGTATCCCAATTATAACTTTCTGTTTCTTAGCTTTTACTTTGATTTATTCTCATTTATTTCCTATTCCCTTTGAAAACCTTAGTTGAGTAAGTACAGATTTTTATACGACCTGGCAAATTCACAAGCTGAAAAATTGCTGTAACATTATCTAAGAAACTTCAATAATGAACATCTCAGTCATATATCCCTTCCCTGCTAGTAGTACATTGCTTCTCATGTGAAAAAATTTCTTTTGTTTTGTATAAATGTTTACTCATTCTTTGCTGTGAGTACAAAACAGAACCATGCAGAGGTCCTTTTACATTTGCAATCAATTAAGGAATGCTACAGTAGCTCTAATTCCCTTTTTTGGAGGGGAGAGGAAAAGCTAATTTGTTTCATGATTGTTAAGCCTTTACTGAGAGTATTTTCTTTAATCTTAATAGTAATTAAGGAGTTTAAAAACAACTTTGTTAATAATTTTTAGATAAAATTCAGCTGAAGGTCTATTCAGCATTGCCTCTGAGCATGGATATGTATTCAGTGATCCTTATTATGTAAAAAAAATAAGTGTTAACATGCTTTTGGCTTTAGCATTTAACATCTAATAATGATGACCCTCAAATGAAATCATTTTTAACTTGAACTTTTAGGAGTGTTTAAGTACAATCCTTTACTTCTAAGTACTTGTGTATATGTACATACGTGCATGTGTGTGTGAATTAGATAGTATGTACAAATATGTGCATTCCTTGAGAATGTGGGCTGAAAACAACAATAGAATGTTGTATTACTAATTTTTGAAGCAAACCATTTGTCTTCTGTAATGTGAATATGTATGAATCTTCATCTAGGAAGTTACTAGCAATCAGGTATTCATCATAATTATTTTTAAGAGAAAAAAGCTTGATTCCATTATTTGATGCAAGCAGCATGATTTGTGTAAGGGCAATGGCTTGCTATGACCTTCCTACACAACCTTTGTTTTCATCAGAGCCCTTCCTTTAGACAGTAAGCAAATGACCAGAGACATTTCTACTTGTATGAGTTAGAGCAAACCGTAGAACTGGTTGATAGTCTTGTATACAATATTAAAGTTTCAGAAAACGGATGTGCTTTGCATTTATTAAATTATCTTTGTGCACATTTTTTCCGATCTCTATGTGCCTGTATAGAGATTGAATGGAAGCTCTTGAATAGAACTCCTAATTTACAAGATCCAAATTTAGTTCAAAAAGTCACAGAACCTTTTAAGTAGATTTTATAGTTGTTTAGCAAATGTAGACCTTGAATATTCTTGGCAATTCTCCTTCTCAGATTAACAGGAAACAATTAGAGTTGAAATCAAATATGGAATTAGTTGATGTCGTTTCTGTGTGTATTAAAGGAACCAATATTGTAATTAAAATGCAGATAAACATTGTGGAAATCTCACATAACTGTAATAGGATGTCCTCATCGTATGATTTCACTTCATTGTACTCTATTACTTTATCCTTTTGCTCTGTCCCTGCAGCTGCTTTGTTGGGTTATATCAATATGCAATTACAAAAATTAAGTAATCAAATCTAATTTCTCTTATTGTCTGCAAATGACATTTGAAGAAAATACTGATTCTGAACAGAACCAGAGCACAACTGCTTCAACAACTCAAAAAAAAAACAACTGAAGATTTTGGCTATTATGATAGTTCTTTGCTGTTTTGAGAGCATGTTAATATATTACTGCTTATGCATCATGCTTAATATATTAAGAACACTTTAATGTGATGTTAGCTGACAAAACCAGGAGAATTATGGCTAACATCTCTTCTTTATTCTTAACTATTCAACTAAGTAATAGCATAAATGTCCCTGTTTGATGAAATGGGAATATTTTTCTGTATGCTGTTGTATATTATATGACATTTTAACTTTTGGTTTTGTAGTGCTACTGTCTCTCTCGGTGTGAAACAAAACTAACACTTGTGTGGTGTATGACTTTTCTGTGTATTGATTACGAGAAAGATGGATCTACTTTCCAAATCCTTGTGGGATCACTGAACATCACAGCATCTGTGCTCAGAAATGAAGAAAAACAGTGCTAATAGAATTAGCAATAAAAACAGTGTAACTATTAGTACTGAAAACGAGAGAAGACTAAGATACAAGGAAGAAATGTAAAAATCCTGGATGATGAGTGAAAAGCAATGTCAGGATTACAAATTGGACACTGAGATTGTGATGTTTAGCAACTGAGTCAGTAACAAATTTATCAAGTGTAAGAAAGTACAGAAATAATGGTGGTTTTTTTTATGCTACTGCGCTAGCTGTTATGGGGGAGAATAAGTCAGTGACAAAGTAGGACTTGGAAGATGGAAGGAGCTTAGAGTTTGCTTATAGACAAGTTCATATGAGGTTGCAGGTGGAAGTACTGAGAGAGAAATTTGGAGAAGACTTTAAAGAATATTGACAAGAAGGCTGTGAAGGATTCTATGGAAATTTCCAAAAAGAACCTGGTAATGTAATGAGGAATGAAGAATACTTCACTATGGGGAAGCACATTTTTTGTAGAAGTTCTTATGTACTTAGAAGGGAGAAAGAAGAGGCATGACCTGTGGTACAAAAGTCTATGGAGAGATTGAAGGATGAAAATGAAGACAAAATTCCTTTCAATGTAAGCAAAAGAAAGGTATTAGCATCTTGGTAAATACTATTCCTATAGTATGGAAAATACTGGAAAGAGGTAGTGGATGACTTGAGCCAAAAATAAAACAGAAAGAGTCATAGCAAGAGATGAAGCAAGCAAAGCAGTATGGTAGGGCACAGAACAAGAGCAATAATTGTGCTTTTATTTGCTCTGTTTGACAAACTAAAATCTCAAATTACAAAATGTCCCTTTACTTGACTGTTCCCTCCCCTTTTTATCTCTTTCAGTTTAAGTGTTTTTTCTCTTTGTTTGTTTGTAATTGCCAATACTTAGATCAGTTTCTAACTCCTGTGTGTATTTAAAATACCACTTCTTTTTTTTCTCTCTATGTTCTTTCGTTTCCACAGTTGGTATTTGTTTATTTTTGCGGGTTGTCATTTGAAATATCTTAGTATCAGTTTCTGAAGGCTTCTCTGTTATTTCACGGGGTACGCTGTGAGAACAGATGTGTTCACAGTGTTTTCAGTAGTGAATAGAATCCCCCAGTGAACATGTGCTGCTGTTTTGGAAGAAGCTATGTGTAATCACAAAAAATATCACAGCAAGTAAATGGGTGGCATCTCAGAGCCTCAGAGGTATGTATGGGTGCAGTCTATCTCCAGGGGAAAAAAGAGAGGGTAATGAAAGTTTTTATCTTTGTGTCATGAACTGATAATGTTAGAATTAAGATAAATGCTTAAATTTTGTTATTAAGAACTCTTCAGTGCAAAAATATTAATATAATTGAAAGGCATCATCTACTGAAAGATGAAGACCAACTTAAGATAGAATAATATATGGTGTTCTATTAAATGTCAAAAAAGAGAACTGGAAATAATTCATAACAAATTTTATTCTGTGTTCTACAAATGTAAGTTTAAGTGCTTTTCTATGTTACCTTGTTCTTAGTAAATCTTCTCACTCAGTGCTATGTCCCACGTTATATAATCTTTCATTTTATCTTTTCATTCTATCAGGGCAGAGCATACCTCGCTAATCCATCAGAAATCCCTTTCCTTATCAGTCACTCAAGAATGGTTATACTGTACAGTATGACAGCATTAGACATCACTTACCTTCCTAAACTCCAGATTACTTGGGAGAATAGAATTTTTTTGTGTTTAAGGATGTTTTGACTTCATGGCAGCGTCATCCTTTATTTTCCTTGTTTTCTACTTTTTTCCAAAATGACTAAAGAAGGTGCATCAGAAATATCACAAAGATACTTTTATTGTACATACCATTACACTTTTTTACAGTCATACCTTTCTGTATTATTTTTCGGCAAATTTTTGGTTATTCATGCCTTCTTCCATTGTTTATTCAGCATAGTGATTGAATAATATAGTAAAAGTTTTCTGTTGTTTAAGCTAATTTCCATCTTTGATAATACTTACAGATGTATCAAAGATCAGAGGCCTTGTACACCTTGACAGCCTACGGGAACGGACTATTTGACACAGTAGATCACAGCTGCATCTTTGGAGTTGTTATAATATATTGTGTCATGTTTTACTGTGGAGGTGTTAATGCATATTTGACACTAAATACTCAACTAATGATATACCACATAGTACAGAAATACTTGATATTATACAATCCTTATGTTATGCCAGATGAGAATTTTAGTATTTTGCTGTCAATATCATAGTGGATTCTAGACTGATTATCATAAACATTTAAGGGAATTTACATAATTGACATAAAAGACTACTGCAGTCTGTCATGCTCGTTAGTGCTTCTTACCAAGAACACTGAAAGTATTTTAATGAAAGTTAATACAGTTGACATATGTTTTAGATGGCTCTCTCATCGTTGTGTGATAGTAGTATCAAGTAAGAAGGAATAAGCAGTGATGTCCTTTGTGTTGTTAGAAATTTGTTTTTTCAGAAGAAAAGTATGGCAAACATTAGGCAACCCTTAAACAGCACAGACTTGACTAGTGACAATATGCATATGTACCTAATTATAATTTTTTAAAACTGTGAAATAGTAAAAACTGAATCTTTGACTTATTCTGCAGTCATTGAATGAACATACTGGGTTTTGCCAGTGTTTAGTAAACCGCGATTGTAATTGTTTTACCCAACAAGCAGCTAAAACCCACGCAGTTTATTTGCTCATTCTCCCCCAGGTGGTTAAAAGTGAAGAACTCATCAGTTGAGATAAAGACTAAATTAATAATGAAATATAACTAAAAGAACTCAAATTAAAATAATAATAATTCCAATTAATTGCAACAAGAATATAAACAATGATAATAAAGCAATCAAAGTTATACTCAGTTCACAAACAGCAGCTGCTGGCCGTACACCAACAAGAACATGACAGGGGAGGGTATGCCTCAGGAACTGAGATGGATGCCATCTCCTTCCAGGAGAAGGGAAAGGATCAAAGAAGGCAAAGAAGAAGGATGGGCTGAAGAGGTCATCCCCTGCAAACTCTCCAGTTTATAGTGAGTGTGATGTTTATGAGATAGACTACATCTTTATTGGTCAGCTTGGATCATATCTGAATCATCTGTCCTGAGTCAGCTATCCTAGAGAGTCTTGGGCTTTTGCTTTCCCCCTCTTTCTGAGGAGAGGAGAAGAGAGGAGAGGAGAGGAGAGGAGAGGAGAATAACCACAGGTGCAGGTGAAACCTTGGAAAAAACGTAAATATCTGCCAGCGAAAATGAAAACAATAACCTTATCAGAGAACAGTGCAGTTTTTCTAAAAAACATGTTTATAAACAAACATGTGGAAGACGTGGAAGGATGTACAAAATGCATTGAGTTCTCCAACTGAACTTTCAGATTATTGAGAAACATAAAGAATCCCACATTACCTGTGGTAGTGAATGGTGAAAAACAAGGCCAGACTTCTTTCCCTGGAAGTCTTATTTGTTGATGTCATTGAAGTGGAGCTAATGTTAGAAAGGGTAATGAATCCAGAGTTAGTGATGCAAGTAACCATCCAAAACAGAGGAATTATTATTATTATTATTACTTAGTTTTAGTAGTATTATTATTATTCCTTATGGGCATCTGGGGACTCTTGAAGCAAGATTGACTCTCTGCTCAGCTAGAAGGAATGCAAAGGTGCAGGCAAGTCAGCCAGCTGGTCCCATCCTTCCTCTACTGATGCTGACCCCTAAGTGAGCAAATTCAGATCTCTCGCTGACTCATGTTGAATTAATGTCTATTGACAAGAACTGACCCAGAGAGAGATTGGACTGTTACCAGAATTTATGAACGAAAGGTTGAGGGGAGAATA
>NW_010182244.1:35491-38565 GCF_000695765.1 Mesitornis unicolor | reverse complement strand
ATTGGAGCGGGGGGTGGGGGGGGGAGGGACTGGGGAATGAATGGGACAGTCCCTTTTATCAGCCAGCAGACTGCCATCCTGCTATAGGATGGAAAAATTGTCATTTCTATGTGCATAGACTTTCCTATACCTAAATGCCTTCTTTCTTGAGAAGGTAGTGGTGCTTTATTAATTGAATTTATTTGAAACAGTAATTCCAGTGTTTCAGTGGTGTGGCACTTCTTAAGTACTCGGTGAGGAAGACACATAATGTCTATATGTATTGGCCAGGATCAGATTTTCAGAGTAAGAGGAATCATCATTTATGGTAAATAAATGAAGTAAGATTTGATTATTTGCGAAGTGACAAAAGTTAGCAGTAGAGATTCTCTTACAGAATTTATTGCTCACTGTACATTTTGATTTTAAATTATTATTTGAAAATACTATTTTTTAATTTTTGGCGGGCATTTAAACTAAAAAAACCCAATATGAATGGAATGAGGGAGGAGGGACCCAACCTAGGGGTCTCAACTTAGACCAAACCTGATTGAGTGCTACTGCTTCTCATAGCTTCAGTGTTATTTACACTGCTGCCTCTAGTAGACTCTTTAGAGAATTTTTGCTGTTTGAGTTACGAAGCAGGGAAGTGCTGATGCTGCCATAAAGCACCTCTTGTTTGGAAAGATCAGTTCTTTTTGCATTTCTTTCTCATCTGAAGAAAGAGGATGTTGTTCTACGCTTTACCTTGGTGATCTTCCTGTATTACAAACCTATCTTTGAAAAAAGCTCTTAACTAATTTTTGGCTTTATTCAGAGGCCCAGCACTAAAACCCAAGGCACTGCCAAGGACAGTGCAGAAGTGTATTTAAACCATGTATACAAAGAAAATTTAAGGTCATTATAATTTTCTGTTAATTTAAAGAGAAAATAAATTTGAAATTGGGGATTAATGCTATCCAAAGATAATCTTATTGCACTAAGTGCTGCAAAGATTATTTTACCTATACTGGCACAATGGAGAGGCTTGTGGAAGTATTGGTGTCTCTACTTGTGAGACTCCCTGCAGTTGAGTAGGCTTGATCCTCATTTATGTTTCTGTAGGATATAGTCTTTGGGCCACAAGTCTATGAATTAAAAATTCTGTTATAAATTAGTTTTATCCAAAGGATTATATTGTTTTGGTGTGGTGCTTTTTGAGTGGACACTTACTGGTATATCTGCTCTGCTTTTGCTTGCTCTTGATTGTCTTGGTGCTGAAAATCTTCAAAATCTTTTATTAGCAGAGTCCTTTATATGGTCATAATTAAAATTAATAAATGGTGAGGGTTGGTTTTTTTTTCTCTAATGCTGAAACCTAGCCTGACAAACTTCAGGTGAACTACAAACTCTTAAGAATGAAGTATTGTACTGGAAACTGAGGAACCATAAAGGCCAATGTTGCTGCTTAACCACTGAGTTGAATCAGTGGTGTTCTTGTCCTGCTAACTTAGAAAAAGAATCTGTTTTCCCATAAAACAAGGAAGGTATAGAGCTTTTTACACATTGTGTGTGGGGGTTTTTTATTCTGCTATTTTGTTAATGAAAATAAAGAAGTTGGTAATCTGGCCCTAGAATTCATTATTTATATTTGCAAGTCATCAGATCTTGTTTTAGTCTCTGTTTTTTTCATAGCTGTGAGCCATTCTGGCATGCCTTTAGGTTTATGACATCCTGCTGTGTAAGGATATTTCAACTGTGGTTTCTAGATACCTTTTTAATAGCTAGGGGTTTTTTTTATAGCATGCTAAATTATATCATGAGCCATTAAGACAGGTTATGCATTTGTTAGTTTAAAAACATCTCTAATTATTTCACAGTGCTAAAATATTACTGCATATATGCTTCAGGCATGATTTTTTTGCTAACAACCTATTATATAGTCGTAGGAGCAACAATACCAATTCATAACATTGGGAATATTGTTTAATTTGGCAAATAGAGTATTTTTATAATTCATATGTTGTTTAGAGTAAATATATCCATGAAAGCAAACACAAGGATGAATATACTGTATGGTCACATTCAGTAAATCTTTTGTTTTACTTCCATTAAGGCTTGAATTGGTGAGGTACAAATGGAAAATCTGTAGTAAAGTAAAATAAAATTGGTTTTGATTTAGTTCAAGTCAACCATCTCATTTAAAATTAGCCCAGGGGTCTTGTAAAAATGCTAGTAATCTAAACATAATAATGCACATTGCCCAATTGCTTCTGTATATGATATAGGTTCAGTGCTGCAATGCTTTGACAGCCCATTACTGAATGTAATGAACAGCTATTTTTAAACAGAAGAAATTCAAGTTGACAGCTTGGCAATGAAATTCAGCTAGTGGCATAATTTTTGTCGTCTTCAGTATAGAGAGTGGATATCAATTTGGTTTAAAGAAATTTGTATCATGGACTTCATGGAGCAAGCCTTTTTTTGCTTCACTTTACAAATACTTTGTGAAATGCTCAAACTAAAGCTGCATTTTGTCAAATCCTGAAGCCTGCACTCCTGGCAGGGTAGAAGACATTCTATGAGAAGTCAGTGATTAATAAAAATAGGCTGAAATCTTAAGGAAGAGAATGTACTGGAACTGAATTTATAATCACAAACTCACTTTTTTAGCTTTTAGTTTAGTGAAGGAAAACTGTAGCTCTGTAAGCCCTTCAAGAGGGATTTAAGTATGAGTCAATAGCAAACTAAGAGAAGAGACACAGAAAGTAGATGTCAAATTGCACGTATTTTGTAGTAGAAATCTATAAATTCAGGCCAGGCTCCTCTCTATCATTTTCCTTATCTCAGCTGGCTACTGTATTGGCAAATGAATAAGAGTCTGGTTTCTTTCTGTATGTGTGAAGTGGTGTTTGCTCAGAGTTTTCTTAAACCGCCCGTGGTAACAGCACTAAGCCAGCACTGATGGATGTACTAGGAAAATTAAGCAGTGATTTCACAGCCATGCCAACCCCTGTCCCATTTCTTGTGCTTGACAAAAAGGAAAGAGCCTCTTCTGGCCTGGCCTGCCTTCCCCAAACTTCTCTTAGTCTCTAACTCTTGTGCTCCTGCTGTTC
>NW_010182244.1:4537-35460 GCF_000695765.1 Mesitornis unicolor | reverse complement strand
GAACTGATGGGATCCAGCAGTGCTGTGATGTGATTTTTGGCACATCTAGTGACTCTGACCAGCTCTCTTTTCATTTCCTATCAGGTTTACTCAAACTTTACTGGACTGACTGCCATGTCACCCTTTTGGGTAGTTTCATGTTGCCAGTGACTTTTTTTCTTCCAGCTTCTTCCTATACTCATTAGCCATCTTTCCAGAGCATCATACAAGTTTCTTTTTAGGAGCTATATTTCTTTTCCATGTTCTGTAAGTACACTGAAGTAAAGAAGAATTTTATTCATTGCAGGTTTTTAGAAAAAAGAGATACAATTCCAGGTGCAGTGATTTTAATCATACTTGTGGGATATTCATAACTCTGATTCTAACCAGTTCTAAAAATCATCCCATGTCTTGCTTCCTTTCCAAAATTATTGCAATAAACAGACATAAATCCTCCTCTGCTATGCCAAGTGAAGTGAATCTTCTAAATGGATTCTTTTTTTTGCTGACTTTCATCTCACTTTCAACTGTTAAATCCATGTCTCTGTTCCCAGTAATATCTGGTCCCAATTCTTAACACCTTGTTAAAACTTTTCTTACTGCATTCCACGTTACAGCCAATCCCTCTAGAATAATCCTTTTATTAAATCTATCTCTATTCTGAAACAGTTCTTGCTACATGCTATGACCCTTGTTTTGTTTTCCTACTTCTGTCAGGGGTCTGCCTTTGTATCCTGGAGAAAATACAATATACTGCATTTTCATTTTTGGGTCTGCTGTTTTTCATGTTATTTGCTTTTAAGATGCTTGTTTATAAATATGGTGTGACGATATCTCATTAGGATGATATCTATATCTATCTCTCTCTGACATAGCTGATTCAAGTGCATGAATGCTTTGTATAGTAGCAAGTTCTCTGGTACAAGTGGATAGCTTGTATGAATGCCAACTATCCTCGACCAAACTGGGGCTTGGAAATGCTAATGGTGCTTTAAGTTATGGATTATTATCCTTACTTATTTAGTTTTGTGAATTATCGTGCAGGATGTGCTGCCTCCTCTCAGTCTGACTGAGATATAGCCAGTCTTTTCTTATTTTGAAGACTTAAGTAATTCTTACATGGGGTGAAGCAGTAATACCAAAATACCGAGTTCCCAATGATTTTCCAAGACACCATGCAAGTCCTTAATTTAGGTTTTTATGGTTTTTTTCATATGCAATTTTGCCTGCTGATCTTGGAGCGTTTTCACTCTGCTGTGACAAACCTGCAGAAGACCATTCATCTGTCCAACAGTACTTTCCATGAGAAACCCCCACATGGTTTGTTTTAAAAGAATGTTGAGGGATGCTTGGTGAGAGGGCATCTGTGACACAGCCAGAAAGCTCATTCTGCAGTTTATCAGTTCCTACAGGGTTTGAGAAGAAAGGGCAGACTGTTACAGAGCCACATAACAATTAAGGTGGCATGTGGGGATGATTTATAGGATTGTCATTTAAATTATCCTTCTGTGAAATGCCCAGTAATCATCAGGTAGTCTGTATTTTTTTTTGCATAGAAATTTATTTTGAAATGTGTTGAATCGTCTGAAATCCAAGAAAGGCCAGATTTTAATTTCTCATTTACTTGTGCATGCAGGTTGGCTGACCCAAGGGAATCATTATGTAGAAATGATGACAAGACAAAACAAATGTGATAGTTTTCCCTCCTTGACTCTGTCTATTTTAAGCATTACAACTGATAACTCATTTTTCTTTTAGATATTTGGAGATCTCTCTGACCCCATAATATAATGAAATCCCCATGTTAGTGCTTGAAAAAAATGTGAAGGGCATATTTGCAATGCTTCTCCCTGCGGTTCTCTGTGGGTTAGGTTTCTACATCATGTGGAGTACTACAGTGTGTACTAATTGGCACCCTTGTTGATAACCTCAATTGAAAGAACAAAGATTAAGAACCAAATTGCAACCTCCCTGAAGAAAATCTTCTAAAAGAATAGTTAACTGGAAGCTTCTGATGACTTTCTGCTTTTGTCTGAGGTTCTCAGGGGAATGAAACAGATACTCCTCCCTTTTCCATTCAAAGGCGTGAATATATAGTGTTTAGTCAGAAAGGTATAGAACAGACTACCAGGGAATGAAACTACTTTTTCTCTGAGAGATTTGAAAGTGCAGAAGTACTTCAATCTATGGCTGGATAGGTGATTCACTGAACCTCATTCTTAAGATGATTCTTCATTTCATCAGAGTTCAAGTGACAACATGTGATGATATATCTACATATCTGTTAATCCTGCTGATCCCTTTTCACTGGAGAACTGCAGAGGTTTTGGTCTAGAGAGTCACTGCTTATTTAGTTTTTAGAGTCCACCTGGTAAAATACCTCACACACTGTGGCTCCTAATGTAGCAGAAGTCTTAAGTATGTGCTTAACATAGCCTACCTAAACAGTTTTGTAAGGTTTTGTTAGTATAACTTAAACAAATACATCTTTCTTTCAAAGCCAACAAACATTGACCAAGATTGAGGAATGGATAATGTGGTCGGCTCCTAGAGCAAGACAACAGAATGCTTTCGTAGTGCTGAGCAGCAATGCCTCATGGTCAGTGACTGAAAGCATTCTGAACACATCTCAGTTCTGCCCTCTCATCTGAGACAATGCATAATGACACCACATGCCTGTAAGAGGCTGTGATCAGAGGAATTTGGCCACTGAATTCTGTACTCCTTGATAGGCACTCCCTTAACCAAGTGGCCTAGCTCTTCCCCTCCACCCTTCCATGCCAAGCACCAACCCATTCATGGAGTCCAGCCCAGGGTGTGAATGGCTGAGTAGTAATTTACTATTAAGTGTTGGTGTCTGAAGAGAAGAATCTAAAACAAAGGACAAGTGAATAAGGAAATGAAAGCTTCTGAATGAATTAGAGTGGTGGTATGATATCTCCTAAACTGTCAAGTGTGCAAAACTGTTTTTGGAACTTACTTCCTCTTTCTTGTGAAGTAGAACCTGTGCTGTTACTCTTCAAAAACTAATACTCTGGTTATGTCTGCTCTTGTGAAACAGCTTCTCAATCATTCCTTTCAGCATCCACTGTAATCATAGCACAAATCCCTGTTATGATGGGCACATAACTCACTTTCTGTCTCTCTCTGAAGGGCAAGTACCAACACTGCTTGATAGCTCAACAAACAGCTGTACCGCAGAAGGGCTGCTGTCAGTCTGCCTTATGCTGTACTTCCACCAATCTACCACAATGTAACTCCACTGCTTCATTTGGCTTTCCTAGTTTGTGGTTGTTTCTCTGCAAAAGTAAACGTGTCTATATTCTGTTAAGAAAATTCTTGAAAGACCTATGGCTGATTGTAGTTATTCAGAATAGTGTCATATTGTGAAGTAAATATTGTCAGTACCAGGAAGTCCTTATTTGCAAAGTCCTTCATAAGTGTAGTTACAATGGAGTTTTGCCCTAAGGAGCACTCACAGACATGAATTTGGCTTTGGGTCATTCAGTTCTTTTCTGCTTTTCATTTTGTTATTACTTCCTCATCTTTTCTTGGCTGTACGTAACAGCTCTCATGAAACACTTTTGAAGACAATTTGTATGTCTTGAAATACCATAAGCTTCTGAAGAATGGTTATTTTAGTTGCCCTGAGTGCATATGTATATTTTAATTTTACTGAAAATAGAGAAGTGAGGGAACCCTTATAAAAGCATTTTAAGTCCCCAGTAGTTTTGGTTTTCCTCACACTTTCATCTCTTGGTAAGTTAGAGAAATTACACTTACCTTTTCTTCCTTGCCACTGACTGAGTTACCAGTGCATCACCTCTCTCTCTTTTTAGTAAGAAATAACAACCTGTTAACTAGGTTTCAGTTGGGCTTTTGGGTAACTATTTTATCATTCATTAATATTGGATGTGGAGGGTAGAAGGGCTGGGGCATTATTCTGAGGATTGTTAGTGCCTTAATTATAAAATGTTTAAATCCATGCTCAGAAGAGCACTATGTTATCTTAACATCTGCAATGGCTCTTTGGGCTTTCTTATGCTCAACTATAAGTTTCTTGGAAAATTCAAAAATTGAGACAATTCTTTATCTACATTTTGTGAAAGAACATGAAGTGAAACTGAAGAAACTCTTTTGTAGTTGTCTTTATACTGTTTTGTGGATGTTGGTTATGTATGTGTGTTTGTTGCAACAGTTATGTTCTGTGGCCAAGTAGTTTGCCGTGCCCTGAAGTTTGTGACAGTTTTCTTTGTTTCAAAAGATTTTCTATTAAGATGATTATACAATGCATGCTTTTAACTTTGAAATTTTGTTCTTTTATGTAGTGATTTCACTGTGTGATTAAAACAGTATTTTTAACCTTAATGCATAGTGTTGAATTAAAGCAAGATACTTAAATTGGTATGTTTTGAATGTTACGATGCTGAAGTTTCCCTGAATGGCTTCTGAGCAGAATCAAAACAGTATTTTAAGAAGATCACACTGAAAAAACACTCCAAACAGTAACAGCCTGCTCTCCACCACCCCCAACATTTAATCAGCAGTCTTTTTAGTTGATAGAGTCCTAAGTGATTTTTCTTTCCTACTTAAGGCCATTCTAGATATGTTCACTAAGTGGACCTAACAGGACTAGTATATTTTATGTTAGCAAGTCATGATAGAAAAGTGCTTGAAGTTCAGGGGGCATTTGTCTCCTTTCTCACAAATTCATTTAAGTACTAGTCTTGCCATAGCTTTAACTGGGGCAGACAACCATACAAATGACTTGAGATAAAATGAAAATAATGGACTGAGCTAGGTGCCGGGGGTGGTAGTTACACTGCATGCACATCAATAAGCATTGAGTGTTATTCTATGCTAATGTAAGCCTGATGGATCAGCTTTCGCTTTTAGCCTAGAGGACCATTAAGCACTAGAAGCTGGGTCAAACTGATATAGTAAGGCAGACGTACCCTAACGGTTGGCAACAGTAGTTAACAAGCAGTAATTTGCTATGAGTGAGACTAATATTGCTTAAAATCTTAATGATCAGAACAAAGATCAGAGAAGGGATAATACTTCTTTGTTTAATTTCCTTTTGTAAACTCGATTCATTTGGAAAAAAAACAACATTAAGATGCAAACATGAATAAAGCATTGAGCAGTTCTTTTGGAAACAGTTAATGTATTATTGTATGTTTCAAAACATCGAAGCAGTGCATATGATTTTCAAAAAATGTAAGGAAATTCTCATAGGAAAATGTTGCATAATTGAAATCTATGATGTATTATTTTATTTCAATTCATTGCTCCTAAATTTTCCTTATAACCCTGAAAGTATTAAAATATAAATCAAATGACTGAGTTATAGAAATATTCTGAAAGTAAATTAGAAAAATTACTACCATTTATGTAGATCTGACTCTGAAGATAATTTTGTCCTTGGCATTACAAGAGATTATTACAAGATAATAAAGCAGTATCTTCATTCTGTTTTGCTTAGACCTAAGCACTGTTGCCTCAGATACAGATACTGTTTAAGTCAGTGGCCAGATTTAGCTGAACATACATCTAAATTTAGAAGAGTTATTTGTTTTCCATCTGTTCTTTAAAATATTCTTATTCACTTTTTTTTTAGATTGCATGTGTAGAGCTGTTGTGTGTAGAGCTTTTGAGCCAAAATCACATTAGCAAAGCTGATGAATATTAACAAAAAATCAATAAAATGTGTTAAATAAGCTATATCACTGTTACATTTCAAAGGCAGACTGAGAAGCTAGGCTGTAGTTGGTTTAGGCTTTGATCTTTTTGCTTCAGTGATGTGGCCTTACACACCCTCAGCTTAGATTTGTTGAGACCTATTAACGATATATGCTGTCATGACCACGGTTTGTGGTGCACATTGCATCTAGCCTGTCTTTTATTGGGAAAATTTTTTTCTTCCTTCCTAGTACAGCACGGATTGGTGGGGGAAGATGAAGTGGTTGCTTATGGTAACATTCTTTGTAAATTTAGGAGACACCTTTTGCTTGTCAGAAACCAGGAAGCCCTCACGCATAACAGAAATATTGTAATATTGCCTAGTCCACTGGACAGCTCAAATGATGGCTAAAGAAATATGTGGGTTGAAGATAGGGCAATTTTTAATGTATCTGAGTAAGAAGATGTGGTTCCAGATTATCTGTCCTTCAGATCATCTTCATGTTATCTGTGTAATATAGACATAATAGCTATTTCCTATCTTAGATCTAGAAATAAAAATTTCTCTATTTCAGTCACCAATATTCCCCAAACCTGTAACACATAATTTAAGGTTCAGGGACATAAACAGTGTGCAAGCAAGGCTAATTTGTTTTCCTTTCCACTTATTTGAGAGCTGCTTGTGTTGGGGTTTTTTGAAGCTTACAAATGAAAGAAGTCAGCTGTAAGTGTATCTTACCTAAAATGTCTACTGGACTCTTAGCCTTTCCTTTAGCAATTTTTTTCCTAGTTTTTACGTATTATTACTGTTAAGTTTAAGAGCCTTTTTTCTTCGTGATGCTTTTGAGTGTGTGAATTATTTTTGGTTGCATGATAAACTTGTTTGGAATTCATCACACATTGGAAAGATAAACCTAAACCACCAATATTTCTTTTACTCCAGGCAAAACATATGTTTGGAGTTTTTTTCCTTCAGTGCCTGGCTAGCCTTGGTGTTTTATGTATAGACATTGTTAGAAGTTGGATTGGTATAGCATAATCTTATTGATTGAAATGTGTTTACTTTCCTGACAATGAAAATAAGAGTTTATCATTTAGCTTCCCCTTCATTAAAAGAATATTTGTAAAACAATTGAGAAATATAAACCACACCTCAAATCACAGAATAGAGAACATGAAAGGGTAGTTAGGTTTTTTTATGGTTTGGGGCATTAAAGGAAAAAAATGCTATACTGAGATAGATGCCTGTTATCTACTGATATCTTCTTATAGCAAGGGTGGTACTCTTGTACAATGTTGAAAAAGGTGGGAGTAAGAGTCCAGAAATCAGATATTTTGACTAAATTTTAAGAAAAAAAAAACTAAACAAAACTTATGATTTCCTATTATTTACAAGGTCCTAAAAAAGGGGAAAGAATGAAATATAATCAAGAGTTGGACAGCCCATCTCTTATATTGGAGGTCTACAGATTTTTTTTTAATTTTTTTTTTAAATAAAATCTTCTGTTAGTGGCAAAATTTCAGTAAGTCTTAGATACAGAATGAAAATGAAAGGAATACGCATAAGGGTTTGGGCTGCATCAGAACTATAGGCCTTTTTGCATTTTCTGAAGCATAATAGGAGCAAGTAACCACTTCAGAAAATGTTTCATGCCCATTTAACTAAAGGCAAGATCAGACCTCAGAATTTCCTGTTCAAATTAGCATCAGAAGAGAGCATCAGTCTTGAGTAGTTTTCTGTGAAAGTTTAGCAAAAGGAGAAAATTTAGATTAGTGGCTTTCTCCCCCTCTAGGTGGTTTGACAAACATTGTTCTACTCTTTTAAGAAGCCTGTAGCAAAAAGGGAGAAGACCATTTTGGACTGTTTCGCATCTCAGGAGAATTGTTGGCAGAAACTTCAAGTGATACTTTATCCGCTTAGACTGCGCTTATGCTTCTTCACTTGATCCCTGATGGATTGACTTTTTGTCTTGACTTTTCAGCTTAAGTCAGCTACCTTGACAGCAGATAGCAAAATCAGCGTACTATGCACATACATACTAAGAAAACTAAGAGGACCATCTACTCAAGACGACACAAATTTAAATGAGCCAGAACTTCCTGTCCATGCTGTCAGAGAAGGTTTGGAGAATTACCTACATACTCTGCTATCTTAAGTAACCACCAAGACTGCAGCCATGTTGTAGAGTTGATAGACTTTAAGGGTGAGAATTGCCATCACAAGAAACAGACAGACTGGAAGCCCACTGTCCCCGTATTTGGGTAGGTCCTAAACATTTACTGGCACTATATAATAATTAAGAAAGAAATTACTCTGAACAAAGATGCTTTCTCTGGCTCAGGGCAGATCTGCTGCGTCATATTCACATTTTATTCCTGAGTAAGGAATCAACTTTATAAGGGTTTAAATCGGACTCTTTGTGGAATAGGACTACAAAACATCTACTGTGAGCAAAGATGGAGTCTTTCTAAGAGGAAGATGATACGAGGTGAGCTAAAACCAGTAATGATAGCAGTTCTGATAACCTCGAACAGAGGACAACTTGCCTCAGAAAAGGGTTGAGATGCTACAGGTGACAAAGCTTGTTAAGATTATATGTACTGATGGGGGATTCCAGGCATATACCTAACTTGTCATTCCAATATAAATTGGTGACTGACTGGATTGACTCTGGGTCAGATCTCTCATTCATTATCATGACCTGTTGTCTTGGTGATTGGCTGGGAACAGACTCGAAGGCGACTAAGACTTTTAGGAGTGACATGGAACTTTGGAAATTGTGTCCTGAATTGCCCACAGAAAGGAAAAGAAAGTGAGAATGCTTTTGGTATTGCTGTGGAAGAAAAGAGGTTAGAGAATTGGAAGAGCTTTCATCAAGGTGTTAGGGTTTTTTTTATGTTGACCTGCAGTATTAACAGATTTTGAAATTGTACGTGGAAATGTAGATTAATTCCCACCATTTACTTTGGTGTCTATGACTTCCTAACAATTCGGTTGTAATAAAAATGAGAGCGGTTTTGGAAGGAGTGAAAGTTTTCATCTGGGATCTATACATACTTATTGGAAACCCAGCTTAAAAGGCAGGCATTTTCCACTTTCAGTTGGTTTAAATTAGCAAAATAATTTTTTTAAAAAGCAAAATAGTTTAGACCATCTGTAATCGACATAGAAATAGTAGAAGTGGCTACTATGAATTGTGATGGGCAAACAAATACTAGTTGTGACTTGTGAATTGTTAAACAGAAACATAAATTCAGAAATTTTTTCTTTAACAGGAATTTGGAATATTTAGGTAAAAACTGCAGACACTAGTTGCTGTTTCTCTGAAGAGAAAACGATATATGAACTATGAATTGTGGCATGTAATTGATGTTTAAAATGGGATTGTAAAATGCTGCAAGTCTACAATTCATTATATTCTAATGAAAAAGTCTCTTCATAAGACATTAGAAATGTTACTTATTTTTAAAATAGTTCTGTAGATCTGCAGTGCCTGTGTCAATATTGTAATACAATACTCTACCTTCAAGAAAATCACAGTCTTAAAACTGTTTATACCAAGTACATTTAAAAAGATGACACTACAGGATTCTAGAATTATAATGCCATAAAGTGGAAGTACAGGGGTTTAATAATTCTCTGAAGCTCAAGAATTTCAAAAATTGAGATTATATACATCATGGTCAATGTGTGGTTTTCATTCAGCTCTTTATATTTTAAAATCAGATGAAGGGACCTGCAGTATGTGAGTGTGATGTTAATAATGTGTATTTTCAACCCACTTATTCTTTTAATAATTTTGTGTGGTATGTTAGTAGATGTAGTTTACTTCTAATGTGCTTTCTGTAATGTTCTTATGTTAAGTAAATGGAGAGATTGTAGGAAATAATTGACTTTGCGAATTGTATTTTTTAATTGTTTTGTACCTTTGAAGATACAGGGCTTCATAATCACATCAGACTATTAGTGATGACCTACTACTGTAAAGTAAGTCAAGTAATCATAGCCACATTATTTAATTACGTGATTTCAATAGAAAAATACTGAATTACATTGGCTACGGGAGATGTATAACAGGAAGGGAAATACAATAGCTTTCTGTTTCTTGAAGACTGGATTCAAATCAAGTTCAATCAGAAAAAAATGAATATTTTAGCATATCAGATTGATAGGATTTTAGGACATATGCAGAACTGTTATGTAAGCTTGCAGAACTGTTATGTTTGACTTGAAGAGGTCCAGGTTTGGTCTGCCTGGGCTATAAAAGCGAGGCAGTTGAGATTTTGAATAGTGAGATAGATTGTTCAGACTATGCTGAAGATAATTAGTAGTTCATATCTATGAAATATGATAATTCACTTAAGGGCATAGAAATCATATTATAGGTTAAAATGTTCATGACATACCCTGTTGCTGAATACTTAAAGCACCAAGTCCCTTATGCTTTGAGCCATGCATGATTAGTGATATGGAAGCAACCTTAAATTCAGAGCGTTATCTACATAGTCAAACAATTTTCCTAGGAGTGAGCAGAGAATGGAGCAGAGAGCTGCTGCTTTTGTAGCTCCCCCATCTTAACCAATTAGGACCCAGGGCAAATCAAGTTTAGGATCCTTTGGTTTTGATAGCAATCTCTTCAGTGTGAGCTTTATCTCTCTCTCTCTCTTTTTTTTCTTTTCTTGCTTGCAGAGCAGCAATGAGTACAATAATATAATTACTTACCTACTTACTCTACTAGCATAAGTTGCAGGCAGACGGTGAACAGCAAGTTGGAGATGATTATATAGTAAACCCACTGATCTCTATCAGAAATATCCCAGGGAAAATATATCAGGTAGATATGAAGAAGATTTAGATGATCAAAACAACCAGAGAGCAAAAAAAGGCTGAATGTGATTGGGTGACTTAATACAGGGTTATCAGAAGTAGGAGCACTTCCTATATAGTTAAGTATAACCATCTGTTTTTCAAAAGGAAAGACATTTCCTAGTCCATGTATGATTCTAAAAAGGTGTTTCAAATCAGTAGGAATAGCTGTTTTTAAGGCTTGTGAGATTGTTCTTACAAAGCACTTGGTTTTGATTAATATCTGTAATGGGTTTTTGGTCTCAAAATTAGAGAGACATCAAGATGACAGGTCCAAACCATGAGTTACTACAGTAATGTAATATTTCAAAGCAATCTCCATTCCTAAAACACAAGTGAACAGAAGCTTTTGTAAAATTATGGGTATTACTCACAGAAAAGCCTTGATTTCTTTACGAGATTTCTCTGATCTGCTTAAATAGGTAGGAGGTTGGGGAACAGATTGCCTTTCCTTTGAAAATTAAATTTAAAAACAGAATTCTCAATTTGTTTATTTTCCAGCATGGAAGGGAATTAATCTAATACTGATAATTAGAACAAAACAAAACTCCTGTGGAAGAGAGAAGAGAACATTAGCCTGTGGTGTCCTAGCCTTTCTCTGTCTTCTTTTTAAAATTCCTGTATTTGAACAAGTGAGTTAAGTCTGTGTGTGTCTGTGTATTTTAATGCAAGCTGGAGAGGCCAGGGAGTGGTTCAATGATGACAGCCAGGTGGAGGAGAGGAGAGAAGAGTGGTATCTCCCCTCTCAGTAGTAGCATGGGTACCAGCATCATGTGGTGCTCGTTCTAACTGTCCACTACTCTTCTGCCCCCTTTGCTGGCCTTGTACTGCTGCCCTCTGTCTTGTGTTGGATAAAATGGTTATGTGTCTGTGGAGTTAGTGAGTATATTGATCTAAAGGAAAAATAACCTTCCATTGATCTTGCTGTACAACCCAGTATCACAAAATCCAGTGGAGGAGCGGCAATGGGAATGTGTTGTTTGGACCAGGAGGGTAAGATGAGGAGAGAGACTTCTTCTCTGGGTAGCTAGCCACCATTAGATTCAATTGCATAACATAAAATTGCATCTCAAAATAGTTTATATCCCTGAAAGTATAAGACCTGCTTAAGACAGCAGACCCAGGTTCATATTTACTCTGATTCAGGTAGAGAAAAGACTCAAAGCTGGTGAGATCTGACAGGACAGTTAAGCCACTGGGAGCTTCTGTGCTCCTTTCTACAAACTCCCGTCCTGACTGCATTTCCACCACTTCTCTAGCCACCAGCATGGTCACTGTTCTGACTCCACATCAAACTGTACTGGGGCAGAACGGCGGTGGAGACTATTAATTTTAATTTTTTCTAGGCCTGGTGAGAGGAGGACATAGTCAGAGAAGAGTCAGTCGTGGCATGCCTTTGGGTTTTGTTTTCTTCCAAAGTGGTGGGGAAAAAAAAAGCGTTAGCCTATGAAGTGAATTGAATTCTGCTTTATGGCACTAAAGTAGTATTTTTCTATTAGTTTAAAAACAAAATTGGAAAGCAAGATGGAAGGGTATATTTCCTCCACCTCTGGACTAAAGGTTGAGTATTTCTAATACTGCTCCTAGATTTTCAGGCAGTAGTTAATGGCCAAGTATATGCTTATGTCTGCCTTTTTACAGTATTTCAATTTCCTTGTAGCTTTATTGTCATTAAGACCTGGAGGGGATATGTAGAGAACAAATTGTGCTATTGTTTGTGCCCAATGGTAGAGATACTGTCATAGGCATCTTTCTCAGATATTTCTCATGTTTCTTTCCTGCTTTTGCTATTTTTTTGGATACTGAGTGTTCTGAGTAATATTTACTTCTATATCAAACCTCAATAAATACATCTATGCTTAGCAAAACTCTGACTTTAATAATGTTCCTGTTTTAAGACTTTGCTCCTATATTATACTCTTTTTAATTTGTTCTAATCAAACTGGTAGCAGAGTGGTATATGGTATTCAGTGTCTGCTTAGCTTTAATCTCCCCATTTACACTATTCCTCTTGGAAAGCTGTACCCAGTATTTTATTTATTTTGGTAATGTGTGCTACTTGACAAAGTGAATCTCTGTTACAAGAGTGTCTTTGCTGTAATGTTACTTTACCTGGGCTTCTAAATGCATTACATCTAGTTTAAATTTGCCCTTTTACTCTGGCATCTTTTTGTTACCTATGCCAGTCTCTCAGACAATAAAGAATAATGCCTTTATGTATTCAAATAGAATTTTAATCCCTATGATTAAATGTAGAGGGGGTAGAGGCTGGAGAGAGAAAGGTGACATTTTTGTAAAATTATATATTTTTAGTCTTTGTACTTAAAAAGTAAGAAAACTTATATTTGTCTTCTTGATTAGTCAAGTTTTCTTGACTTCTTTTTCTTTTTTCTACACTGACTTTCTACATAATTGCTTCCTTTTTAATTAAGTCAGATATATTGATTTGAGAAATGTGAACAGCAAACGTTAGTGCTTTTCCATGGCTGTGTGTGCGCATGTGTGTGTGTGTGTGTGTTTGTGCATATATTACTCAGTCTGCTATTACTTGGGAGTTTCAAGTTGAATGTATTTTAATGTTTTTCATATTCTTCTGTGTAAGGTTACACTGATGCCACACTGATATGTTTGATGAAACTAATGCCTAAATAGAACCAATCTTACCCTGCTTCAAAAGTTTCTAGTTTTTATTTCAATTTATGCTTTAGAAGGAAATTTGTTTGTCTGTGGGCCCGCTAATACATCACAGCAGGTAACGTTGTGTTAACAGCAAGGGAATTTTTGTTTTTCTCCAAATTGTACTTATTGAACTGAATTAAGAGTTCAGGGGCTGCAATTTCCAATCCCAAATCACCTTGCTACTACTTAGACTCCAGGCAGAAGTTGGGAGTTTGTTTTAGGAAACATGAAAATGCTTTTACAGTAATGACTTTGAGGTAAAACCTCAGCAAAAGTGGGGACACCTGCTGTTAATAAAAGTGCCTGCACATCCATCAGACTTGCATCCCCGGTAGAGGGAACCGCCGAGTCACATCCTGACCGCTCGCGTGGAGATCCTATAGGTGGCAGCCGTCACTGCGGTTTAGGAGGTTAACAATGGAGTGATTTGTAGGTCCGAGGATAAAGATGTCAGAGCTAAGCTAATGGGCTCTTTCTACGGAAAAGTGCTGCTCTTTGCAATATTGTCAGTGAGAAGAATGCCACTTAATTTTTTTAGTTTGCTTTTGACTAGTTCTTTGTCTGGAAGCTATATTTTTAATATTGTTCCTAGATGAGTTTTAAGGGAGCCAGAATTTGAGAGTGCCATGCTATGAAATACAGCTCTTTGAACAGCCAGAGGGAAAAACCTGGTGGGATTTTTTTTTTTTAAAAAGAACAAACTCTTGTTAATTCTGATGCTGGGATGGCAAATTCTGTGTTACTTTTGTCTGATAATCTGAAGATTTAATGGTGCAAAGTAAACAATATTGCTTCACTTTTGAGAAGCCTGGCTGAAACTAGGTTGTTTTTCTAAACTAAATGCATATTTGGTGCAATCTGTAATAACACAGTTGCTATACTTCAAATTCTCTGCATGAATTAGCCTCAGAACTGAGGTAGCATATTTACTAAATCATTTTTGCTCTCTAGAGTGAAGGAGAGAAGCTTGCCATTTTAACTTCATAAACATAAGAGCTTAGTTAAATTATCCCAACTGAATTAATGTGTGCTGCTTGGAAATAGTTTTATTGTACATACCATTTGGGAAGTAGCTATGCTATTTTCATTTTTAACCTAAAAGGCCCACCTTTTGTAAGTGACAGGTGAATTGAATTTGATCTCTTTTCTTCAGAAGTACCACAGCATAAGAAACATCATGCCCAGCTGCTGAAAAACTAGGGGTTTTTTCTTCTTTATGTTTTTATCATGCTAAGTATTTTACCCAGTAATTATTTCAGATTGTGTTGAAAATCATTGAAGCTCATCCCTTACTTGTTTTAAGAAGAAAAGAGTACAATCACCTTGCTCATTGTATAATTTCAAATAAAGTCGTAAGAAGTGGGTTTTCTAATATGACAATGATACAATAAATAAAAACTGTTTACTCCTGTATCAGTGTGGATCTCTCTTTTCTGGGTAAATGCATTATTGCACCCTCCTACATATATAGATACATTCTCCTTAGCTGGAACATTTGCCTAGCTCGCCTTTTTCACTGTTAAAGCCTTCACCTGTTCTCTAGGACATACTTTCATGTGGGTGCTCTATAACATTGGAAACTTCTCCATATTAGTGGTCTGTGCAATATCACTGGAAGATGAAATTTCAAATACATATTTCATTAAGCCCCTTTACAGGTAAGAAAGTAAAAATAAATCTCTTTTGTTCTATGTGTAACAGTCTTGCTGTGCTTTAATGGATGCTTACAGTGTAATAAAAGCTTAAAATGCAACTGCAGATTTTGGGTTTTGTTTTGATATGTCTGATAGTCCTAATTAAGCTTATAGAAAGGATTTATTTTTTTTGTCTTTAGTAAAAAGTGGGTATTCTTAATAGAGAAATACTGCTTATTACCATATGCACTGAGACTCTCAGCCGGTGTGTTTCTAAATCACAAGTGAGATAATAAATGATTTCATATGGCCTTTGAAGTTCAACTGTTTTCAGTGAACTGTCTAAATAGAATCATTCATCAATCGGGGCAGAATTAATACATAGCTTTGAAATAGTCCTTAAAACCTCTAAAAAATGTTTTACAAAATGAGACAGCAACGAAGCAATTTATTAGTCAAACCTTGTTTGACGTATTTGTGGCAGTAGCTGTTTGGCAGACTTCTATGGGCCTGCTGCATGAATCAGGTGAGCAGGATCAGGACCTCTCCATGTTTTTGTCTTACAAACTGTAGCTGAGCATACACAGCATTCCTCTCTTCCTGAGAGACAAAAGAAAAGCACATTTTAAAGTGTTTGAATGGTGAATAAAACTTTCCAAATACTCAAAACATTAATTAATTGCTCCACAGCTTTTCTTCCATGTTGACAGTAACTATAACTGACAATATTTTAGGGTTATTTTTTTAAATTCTCATTGATTATTTTCTTAATTCTTCTTTTTCATGTTGTCAATTGTTCCTTGCTAAGTATTATCCAGTAATTACCCAAGTAAGCAACATTATGTTAATAACAAATTGATTCAGAATTTTCCACAAAAATCTGATTTATTTTTCTTCTGATTCTTCAGTGTAATTGGTGACAGGAAACAAAATAGTTGTTGCTCTGTGCTTTGTTCTTTATGTGGATGTCAATCACTTGCTTCTCTGCACCAAGGAGAGTTTTAGTTTTGAGTACTATAGCATATGACTTGAATTCTGTAGAACATTAAAAACATTTCTGAGAGGTGATGAACACTCGGCTTATGTCAGTGTAAGCAAGCAATTTGGCAAGTGGAAACAGATCATTGGATCAAAGCAGTTGGTGCTGAGGCGTATATGTTTGCACTGTAGCAGTTTAGTTTAGGGATTCTACCTTAGACCACTTTTAGTTTGGACCATTGGATGAAATGCCTTCACCATAGGTGTGATTTGAAGTTGTTCAAGGGACCAGTTGTTGGTTTGGACCCCTGTGTCCCTAATACAGTACATTAGTTGCACACCTAGAGTGGAGCTTCCCACTGAGTCTCCTCTGAAAAGAATCCAAGCCAACGCACCAAAACCCCTCCATAAAGGTGACACAAATGTGCAGAGTGAGGACAGCTGCGAGGCTTATTTCACTTAAACCAGAGTGTGTATGGAGGTGCAGCCTCAGAATTCCCAATGCCTGCAGAGTGCTCCAGAGGACTGAAAAGCTTTGGAAGTATTGGAAGGGAAGAATTGTTGCCTCTTTGCAGTGATCATAGAGATCAAGATATGTTTTGGGCAACAAGACCAAGTTGTTAACATTATGTTTGAATTTAACCAGTAAATTTCTGAAAATTCATACAGAGTGCTACTATGGGGATAACTAGGTTTAAGCTCTATGATGGCATTTGATTTATTTTTAATGTATAAACCCAGGGAAGGCTCCAAGCACTTTGCAAGAATGCATAAAGTACTGTTTGGAATAACACTGTAAGTTAATTTAGCAATTTTTCACTGCTTCAGTTTGGTGTCGTAAGACCCCTTTCTCCCATACCCTTTCTTTTTCACTGTCAACACCTTTCATGGGTTTCATGCATACCTCATTGTTGTCTTTAACTCTTATCTTCATGCACCAAAGGTCCTTTTATTGCAAGAGAGCTGATGTGAGTTATTACATTATGTAGAATGCTGGTGGAAATAGAAAGCTGGACAAAGTCATCAGCAAAGGAGTATGAGTATAGTTTCTCTGAACTATGGTCCAGTAACTGTATCTTGTTTCCAATAGTAAGAAAGTTATCCAAAGTTACTGCTTTTACTGTGACAAAGTAGCTTCTCCTTCCTGTCCTGTACAGCTTCTTTTACATTGTCATCCATCTGGGATGTCTCTTGAATGATCCTTTCGTTCAGTTCTGTTTGTAAGAGATTAGCTTAATGCAAGCAAGGAACAAAACTGGAATGTTTGTTTAGAAGAATATATTTCACTGTAAAATTTGTTTTTATGGTTCTCTTCCTCTACCTTTATAGTTGATGCTGTATACCCATTACTGCCTATAACGCAGTCACTATGTCTTTGTTTGTACAGAGGGCAGTATAAGAATGTAAGAACATCTGTACTGTATCTGATCAAAGGTCTGAAATGGTCTCCTTTTCTGGAGAGGTTACTGGTGGTTCTCCGGGAAGGAGAAGAGGTAGAGTGTGCTATTTCTCTGAGGCATTCCCCTAGCTTGTGTGAATCTGTGACTTAGTAACCTCTTCTGTTAGAGGTGGTGCCTGTGTTATTGTTTTCAGTGGTTTTAATGATGTAACTTTCATAAATTTTCTAAATACTTGGTGAACTTATTTGCATATCCAGTGGCAGGGCATTCCTCATTTAACTCATTTCACCATGAATTATGTAAAAGAGTAGTTTTCCATGTTTGTTTTACATTACTGCTATTTAAATATGTTCCCAAAATACAGATTAGTAATAAAATCATATTAAAGTGAAGTCACTACAAAGAAATACCAGGTCTCTGCGCACCTTACTCAGATGAGAAATTCTTACAATCATGAGTGTTTATTTCTCACTGTGATGAGACAGTGTGCATGACCACAGCAAGAAACATTAATTTTCTGGAGAGTATTGTGTTTCTTCAGTCCTGTAGATTGCAATTACTGGGACGCAGCAGCAGCAGCCCCCAGAACTCAGTGCTTATTATCTTCTCTTTGTATCACAGACAGA
The DNA here is from genome assembly GCF_000695765.1 of Mesitornis unicolor. NCBI lineage: Eukaryota > Metazoa > Chordata > Aves > Mesitornithiformes > Mesitornithidae > Mesitornis > Mesitornis unicolor. The sequence goes on along the minus strand of NW_010182244.1, from coordinate 17,615 downwards.
TCCCGGGCTGGGTGGAGATCGGCCTTTCAGAATTCCAGTGCTGCTCTGCTTCACTCGTTCCTTTTCTTCTTCTTCCTGCAACACAGCAGGTTCTGAAAGGAATGTTTTGTAGGGTCCATCCCAAACTGACATTGGTAAGGTAGTGGATAATAATTTAGGAATGTCTGAAAATAAATATAAGGGTGTTTATGCTGTTTATGTTTTTATTCAGTTTGGGACTTACATGTACAATGTAGATCTATTTCTTATTTTGTTTAAAAGATCCTATTTTGCATCCTAACATTGTAACAATTACTTCCAAAGATTTTTCATTTTATTTCGTTTTAAGATATTTCTGTCGTTTTTCAGTTTTCTATTTTTTTCATTATTTTCATATTTTTTCAAATATAAGTTGCCCAAACAAACCTCTGTATTACTGCTTGCATTATGTACATCAGTTCTTTTTTTTTTTCCTTTCCAGGCACAGTGGAAATGCTTTAATACAGCTGCTCTAGATCTCATTCCTTTTCTCTTAGAATTTGCATTGCCCTTGCAGACCTCTCCTGTCAGTAGTGTGAGTTACTTGTGTTCAAGTAGAGAAAATATTTGAGAATTTACTTCATCATTCCATTTGTGCTTTTGATCACTGTTTTGTGTTAAATCTGTATTTTTTACTGAGCTATATACAAGAAGACCGTTTTTCCTGAAAATAACATTATGTATAGCTCAGCACAACTTGTTTTAACAAGGATAATGTTGAATATGTCTAAATTAGTATGTACGTGCCAACATGAGATCTTTCTTGTTGGATTCTTTTTTTTCAAAGTTTTCCCTAGCTCAGACTTAACCACTCTGTTGCTTGCAAATATGTGGTGTTTCTTCTGTTTTCCATAGAATGAGCAATTCTACAAGAATAATAATTTTTATACAAATAGGGAAGCTGGATGCATTTTATTTTCCACATGGTAAACCAGGTGATTTGTTGTAATTGTGTCTCATGTATCCTTTTCCTGGAGTTGGCTCTGTATAGTTTGAAATCTGAAGTTCTTCATGTGACTTTCATCTATTATACTATTGCTAATTATTTTCTTCATTGCTTGCTGTGATTAACTTAATCTTTAAATGTATCTTTTTAACTTTATTTGTGAGGCTTTAGAAGTCCAGGTAGATCTATCATCTTTCTTTTACACATTCTAGTTAACTAAATTAGTTAACCTAATGGGTTCTAGTAGACTGAAGAGATGTGCTGTTTGTTTAAAAACTGCCAGGATACAACATTCTGATATTTATCATGGCACTACATGTATGTATCTTTAATGGTGATAATGGCATTGTTAATATAATTACTATGTCTATCTCTGCACAACTTGTTTTAACAAGGATAATGTTCAATATGTCTAAATTGTAAGTGCCAACATGCTAACAATGCTATTTTCTTTGCTACCTTCTAATTCTGCTGAACAGAGTTGAGTTTAGCAGTGGACATAGTCATTAGTCATGTTCTCTTTAGGAAAGCTGTACAATGAGACGGCTGTGACCGTATCACAGGAGGTGGAAGGTACATGCTAGTTTTAAGTAAAAGCTAAGGCCCCATTAATATATTCCCCAGGAAAATGTATTGTATGGCTTTTTTTTTTGTAATTAAGATTATAATCAGTTACTTTAAAGAACAGGAGAACATAAATTAATCTAGAACCTGCTCATTGCCACTGACAACGAACATTACTGTCTTCACTTCAGTAAAGCTTTGACCAGCTAAGTATTACACAACATATTTGTTTATTAATTTATTATATTTTATTGCTATAACAAACTTCAGTTTTCATATGTCTTTTCATGTCTTTTCTTTCTTGTGTCCTTATTAGATAATGGAAAATTTCTGTCATATGAAGAGTGATGTGCAGTACATTAAGGTCAAATGTGTCTCCTGTCTTTTTCAGTTGGTGGTTCCTCAATGATTATACCAATCCACATACTATAATGAGTCTGCATTTGATTTCCACTAAATATTTCTCTCTTTTTTTCATTAGACCATGGTCATAATTTTCTAGTTTCACATAATCGCAGATTTAAAAACCTGCCTTTTGTAACTAGAACAACTGGCAAAAATTGGAAAAGTAAGTGATTCCATTTTGTCATTGAAAGCAGAAGGATCAGTTTTAAACAGACATTAGATATGAACAGTGTTATCTGAGAGTTAAATATAACATTATCAATATGAAAATGTTAAAACTGTTTTGATTTGGGTTGACCTGGGTTTGTTGTTACTCTACAGTAGATGCAATTTTTAAAACTAATGAAGTCTGTGCACTAGATATGAACCATTGGAGCTCTGTAAATAAGTATAAAATTCAGCATGGGAAACCAAGTGACTCTTGGGCTAATAGTTGTATATGAAGTAGACATAAATAAACTTGGAAAAAATAACAGCTGCCTGACTTGAGAGAAATCTACTGTTTGCAAAATTAAGAATATTCACTGCTTTGTCTCATGTAGTCGTCTTCTGAGGAAGGGCTCTAAGGCTGAAATGTCTCCAAGTAATTGATCTGTCTTGTAGTACACAATCCTAAGAGGGATGCTTTACCAATATTTGTTCTTCTCTAGGCAGAGTCTTTGGGTCTGGCAATGACTGAGCCTCTGTAGGTTGCTTTCTTCTGACTCCATTTTCCAGCAGGGAAATTTACAGGGATGATACGTTGCATAAGTGAAGCACAGGCTTGAGACTCTGAAGACTGGTGTTTTACTTCTGGGCTCCAATTGTGTGTTTTTATAACTTTAAGTCATTTGAAGGCAGATCCAGAGGCCAATGAGTTTAGTAGTAGGACTTCTATTTGTGTTAGACTGGTTTTATATGAGCACATTGCTCTTTTTGTTGTGCTCCATTTTCTAATCTTTTTGAGAGTTGTATTCCTTTTTCTTTTCTCTCTTATTTTTCATAGTAAACTCAAAACTCTGTTGTAGGGACTGCACTTTAAGTTTTTATAATTAAAACACAGCAAGGTGTAGATGTGGCCTCTGCTTTTGTAATGAATGTTAATGCTGCAATTAAAAATGGCGTTCGACCTTTAGACATTACATAACATTCCCAAAAATCAGAAGACACACAATGGGACAGCTTAACTTTTAGTCTGTATTAAATCTCTGAGTGCCAGCAATAGTGGTTACAGAAAAGTTCTATTGCCTATTTTAGGACGTAAATTCGTTTGGAAAAGTGACTGTCTACTTTCCTTCCCTCCAGCCTGAGGTGAAGTGGCTTGCTTATTGAATACTCTTATCCCTCAAAAGCCATGTACACAAGAGTCTACTTGTGATCTCTGCCTGAACTGGAATAGTGATCTACATACTGTTAAAGGGTATTTAGAATAAATTCTCTCTGGGGTTAATAACCCTTCAACTATTCACTCAGTAGTCTAATCTTTTCCAGAACTGCCTTGTAAAAAATGCAAAACCAAAATAGCTTGTTAAACTCGTACTCCAAGGAAATTATTGTGTACTATATTTGAGAATCAAGCACAATATCTGTAGTTTTTTCATCTCTTATTTTCTATCCTCAGTAGTATTTTAAAAGTACAGTGGTAGTTTACTCTTGCATTTTAAGTAGAAAGGAAGTGCTCAAAGTTTTTGTTCGCTTTGCCTGTACCAAATGGCATACTGCGCTGTGAATATTTTTTTGAAGCTTGGGATATTGTGATAGCTTGTATTGGTTTATTTTTATGGTATTCACTTTTTAGCTTTTCTTAAATCATGAAGCATTATTGCTGCTTTGTTTTCTTTGTTTTGACATTTTGTTTGCTTATGAAGCAAAACAATTTATAAAGCACTAATTTCTGAAGCATGGACTTATGCTTTCTTTATTGATAGTTATTCAGACTCTGTACATAGAATCGGTAATTTCAAATGGGCTTTATACAGATGTTCACTCACTGTCCTGAGTGCTTTCTGGAATTTCATTTATTTGACAGTATTTTTTTAGGTGAAGTGATGCTCTTCTTTATTTTAAAGCTGTGAAACTTAGGCAGAGAGATTAAAATCCTAAATTGTTTGTAATGCTGGCTGTCCTATTTCTAACATCTTTTTTGTGATCATCCAGCACCCTGCACTCTCTTTAACACCAGTTTAAGCTCTATGCTTTTGCAAATCTAGAGATTAGGGGCTTTCAAGTTGTGTACCCAAAAGACAAGAAACAGTTAAAAACTGTTTTATATACTTATGTGCTATCAGAACTTAATGGGAGATAAAGGTAGCCCAACCACTTTCTCAAAGGAGGGTCTGGCTACAAAGGTTACTTTTGGCTTTGTCCTGTCTGGTCTTGAAAACCTCCAAGGATGAAGACTACACAGCTTCTGAGGGCAACCTCATCTAGTGCTTGACTATTCTCATGGTGAAAAAGCTTTTCCTTTCCTTCTGTTCTTGTTTCAGTTTATGTCCATTGTCTGTCTTCTCCAGGCTGAACAACCCCTATTCCCTCAGTCTTTCCTCACAAGGTTTGTGCTTCAGCCACCTGACCAGATTTGTGGCTCTCCACTGAACTCGCTCCTGTTCCTCAGTGTCTTTCTGGCATTGCCCAACCCTGGATACAGTGTGCCAGATGTAGTCTAGCAAGTGCAAAGAAAAAGTGGACAATCTCTTCCCTCAATCTACTCTCTATGCTTCTGGTCATGCAGGCCAGGATGCAGTTGGCTTCCTTTGCTGCCAAGGCACGCTGCTGGCTCACATCCAGCTTGCCGTTCACCAAAACCCTTTTCTTCCGTTCCAGCAAAGCTGCTTGCCAGCCTCCCAGTCCCCTGCCTGTGTTGTTACAGGGGACTTTTACTTCCCAGGTGCCGGACTTGGCCCTTCTCTTCATTGAATGACCTGAGGTTTTGACCCATTCCTCCAGTTTGTCTAGGTCCCCCTGAGTGGCAGCCCTGTTTTAATTAGTTGGGAGGGAGGCAGGCCTATTTGTATAACTTTGTTATGAAACCTACTATTATGTCACTATATAATCTTCCTAACATGCTTACCAGAAGGTTTTTTGATATAAGTTAATAGCTTTCATTAGACCAACTGGTGCATTTGGAGAAAATGGACAAGCTTTTTAGGAATACAAGCCTTCTTCTGAAAAAGAAACAGCAGCAAAATTCAAACATAAAAATAAGAATAAATGGTTACTCTGAATTTAACGTAATTATGTAATTCAGTGAGGCAATCTGAAAGAGAAAAGTAAAAATGAGAGGGAGAACCTAGCAAGGTGATAGGGTCATTAGACATTTGGGATACAGAGATAGACTGGTAATTATGCCTCTGAAATGCTGAGGGATTTGAAGGAAGTGAGACATAAGGAAAAATGCAGTGTACTACAAATTCAATATCTTAATAAAATTACTTACTTATGAATTTTAGATCTTAGCCTCTTCTTCCAAGATTATGTACAGAAATTCCTTGATAATCAAGACTGGGAGGACAGAATTTTTTTTCTTAGTGAAAAATGTTTTCCTGTTGGTACATGGGTTTTATCAGTTGTCAATGTGAGTTTAGTCTGGTACGTGGTAATTTGTTTGGCATATTTTATGTGTTTCAATCAGTAGTTATTAGAATTTGGTACATTGCAAGAAGTACCGTAAAAAATACATGACTACTGATAATTCTGTTGTAGGCAAAATTTATTGCTCTGATTGTGTAAAGCTGTGCAGTTAATACTGGGAAAAATTGGAAGATGTCATCTTCCTCCAGTTTAAGCTCTTATTTTAAATTATTTTCCAAATAGGTTTCAACAGGTATCACACAGGACACGGAAGAGTGTAAGTTCAGTGAGATTTTCTTTTTGTGGTAAAGAGATGACACTTGGTGGCTTGATCCAAGTGATCTGCTCTCAAAGAAGAGAGAACTTTATATATATACACATATACATACATACACGCACACACACACACACACCCCTTTTCGGTATGAGTTCTCTTTTGGTCAGCTGGATTAAATCCTCCAAGCAGATATAGTGATTTCCTTGGACTATGTGTCGCAGACCTTCTGCTTTATTTTGAAGAATGCCTTTTTTGAAGATACTGATGTTTTGGTTTCCATAATTCCCATATGTAATGAATTGAAGGTTTCCAATTATAGGTTGATCATAGGGTCTGTAAAGTTTAAGTTGGCTTAGAAATTTTATGGAAATTGTGGATTCATTCAGTGGAATTAATTCCTTTGTTTCTTAACTGTCAATGAATCATCTGTTGGCTCTGAGGAAAGGAAGTTTTCTGTCTTATATACCTCCTCTTTCATTTCCAGGTTGCAATCTGATCATTTTTTGTCTGTATTTCACCTTTTTGCTACTGACCTGCTTGTGCACATGCAAGACTTTTCTAACAGAACTTTGCATAGCCTTTCTCATTAAATTTTCATTCCGTTTTGCCTACTGTAGTTCAGTAGTGTAGTTCAGTAGATTTGTCCCAATCCTACATTATTTTATTGTTAGTTTAACCCACCTGTGCCTACAATAAAGGTCATCTGTGCACCTATATTATTGACTAACACAAGCCACATCTTGAGTTCTACTTAGCTGTGTACAGAGGTTTAATGGTTTGAGAAATTTTCAGTATCTGACACATATAATTTCTATAAAGACATTACAAAACGGATTGTGGGTTTAGGCTTTCGAAGGAAATGTGTGTAAATGATTTGTGATACAAATATAAATGGTAAAAATTTGTATATATAAAATGCAATAGATAGATAGTGACTATTTACAATTATCAGAATCTGTACCTTAGGAGGGACTTAGAAGAGGCTGGCATAGGTTGGATGATGGTCTAATGAAGTTCCAATGGTTGTTGTAGTTATGTTGCTGGTGATTCAGTAAATAACATTTTTGTTTCTGAATGCAGTAACTGTGAATTATTTAATAACTGTAAATGTGTGTTTCCAGAGCCTATGTGGCATATTTGTCCTGGTTGTTAGGCATGTATGAGAAGGAAAGCAGTGGTGATTGCTGGAAAACTTAGCTGCAGCTGAAGATATCTGTCTGTAACAGTCTTATTCCAATAAGAAGTGAATTTCATTGTGGCAGAATTCTCTGGGGAGGGAATAAAATTCTGGAACTGGAGGAGGCAGAAGGTCTATTGACAGCACTAGTCACAAGCCTCGAATCAGATGAAACATTCACTCCCCTCAGGCAAAAACCATGCACTCACTGCTGAAAGACCGTCTCTCTTGATGCTACTCTTACAAAATAAATGTTATTTATACTGGGTCAACCTAAGCTGCTTCCTGCCTTGTGTTTAGAGTCCTTCCTTTATTCTAGAAGTCTTCTACCTTTCTCTGCCTCTGCTTCTACTTTCTCTGGATCACTTGTCCCCCCCAAGTGAGTTGAAAGTGTTTTCAGAAACTCAAAACAGGGGATAGCAGGAATAAACTGATTTAGGCAGACTCAGCGATCCTCTAACATGAGGCAGTCAGTTCTGTTTGAGAAAACATCAGAGAAGGAAATAACTAGGTTTCATGTCCGTGCCACTGATACTTCTGTATCACATGATCTATGTGCGTTTCTTTTATACACATAGAAGACCATTCCTGCATCAAAACATTTTTGGCTTGCAGTCAGCAGGATACATTAGTCCTATGTTGTCTTCAGATGAGGTACATACTTGCCAACTCAGTTGGCTTTCTTCTCACATGTTCTGTGTATGTTCCCTGTATGTTCTCCATTTACAGTGTAACAATGCAACAGTCATCTGGGTGGCTGGCTGCACTTGACTGTATAGGAAAAGTTGACTTTTATTAAAATAGAGGTCGTACTTGATTTTTTAGAATAAGTATTAGTAATGTTTGTAACACTTCAGAGAACATGGTTGGAAATGTAGAAAATAAGAGTGGAATCTTGCTGTTTTTCAAATGATTGCCCACAGCTGCAGATGGCAGATTTTACTGGAGAAGGACTGCTTTACTCTTCCACCCAACCCCATCCACTGGAGAGTAGAAAAGTTCCTGTGCCTTTGAGCAGTGTTCTTACCTTGCAAGGAATGTGTAGCTACTGGTGAAGTCATGTGGTGGATGGGTGCTGGGTCTGGCTCTTCACATAACAGCTACCATAAAGAAAATCACATTCCACATGAAGGATTATGTGGAGAAGTCAAATCCCATTGTGACAGCTTTTCAGTGCAATTCTGTGCCAAGAAGACACAAGTCCTAAACAAAGAATTTTAATATTTTCATCCATTTATTCAATTAAAAAAATGCTTCAATCAAGAAGTTTTTAACAAGCCAAATGACATGGTTTAGGACTAGCAACATTTGATTAATAAAGATCAAGGATTTTAAACTTTATAATTTCATTTCATTCTTAACACAAGTAGCATTTTTTCATACATTTTATACAAGCCTTAAGAATGTTTTAACTTACTATAAAATGAGAAGAAATGTGTTACATTAAAGTACGTGTCATTTGCTTGTGCATTTGGAGGTACTAGTCATTTTATAGCAATTTTGAGTTATTTTTCTGTCAGTTTGTATTCCTATTCAGCGAGACATACAGAAGCCCTCACTTAGAACAACTCCCTTAAGGCTCATTCCTGGATGTCAGTAGTGTGAGCAAAAGGTGTTGTGTGCAACAAGAACAGGTCATAAAAATGTAAACTTTCAGTCATATATGTTGTTGGTCTCTGTTTCTTTGAAATCCTGAATGTGTGATTAGGTGAGGTTTTTTGATATTAGGCTTAGGACACAGGTAGGAACATACTTTTCTTCTTACTTGTAGATTTTGGAAATTTTTGTTTGTTTGTTTGTTTTTTCCTTTTTATTATATCCCAGTTTACCACACACTGTGCTACCTACCTGTGACCAGAAGTTTATTGGGCAAACAGATGGTTAGTTACAGTGCAGGATTATCAAACTCTAAGGACTGCAGCTGGGTACAGAGAGCTGAAAGAGTAATAAAAACGTTTTGTTACTGCTGATGTGTTGTATCATTGCTTTGGCCAGGAAGAGTGCAAATCAGTTGGCAAGCAAATGACTTGTGGGTATCAATTAGATCTTGGCCACAATGCAATGTATAAGCTGTTCAGATACACAAATTTGTTTTGGTTTATCTTTATGTCTAGCTGTCCCACAAATACAAACCTGCAGACTGTCACTGCTATTCCTGCTCCTGAGTCCTTGTTAAAGATAGCTTAGAGACAGTAAATTAGATAGAATACTACATCCATTGGAAAAGGATGTAACCTGGAGACTTCCATGTTTTGCCAGCATTCTTCATTCTAGGATACTTAAAATTATCTGTCTGAATTACAGGCTGAGTGATCCAAAAACCATTACTGGATTTGTTTAATACAGAATCTTATTTTTTTTAAACAAAATAAAGAGAAGTTGGATAAACCAAATTTGGTAAAAGAGATGAAATCTTTAAGTATGTTATTTTTATCCAGAAGTAGGTTTACATGGTTTATGTTAATACATTTAAAGTCTGAAATGTGGCTATTGATACAGTTTGGCTCTTTAGGCTTCTTTAATAGCATCATACTGTGAATTTAGCTCCTTGAGTGACCTGTCTTTTTGTCAAGTGTGATGACAAACCTGCTGGAGGTTTTGTATTGTATTTTGTATCTTATAATACTTTTTGTCTTTTAATCCACATGAGAACTGCAGTTCTTATTTCAAAAATGTTATCAAATATCTTTTGGAAATACATCTAGACAATGTCAGCTGAATCTCTCTAATTCCCAGGTTTGTTGTCTCCAGTAGAGGTCTGTGAGGCCGGACTTCTCTTTGCAGACAACCACTGGCTCTTTCCCAGTGTCATATTTAGGCACCTGTCAGCATTACCAGTCCTCACACATAAAGACAAATTGAAGTGAAAAGTTACACATCACGGTTCTGCTGTTTGATCCTTGAGTTTGTTTAGCACTCCTCAGTGAATACCATTTGATCCTTGGGACTTGTTATTGTTGGTGTTGCCCATATATTCTGCAGTTACTTCATATACGTTTTGCATATGTTTTTGTTTCCCTTCATTAATGGCTTTCTATACTGGTCGTCTGTTGGTAATGCAATCTGCTTGTTTTGTTCAAGGCATCAAAACACAGTACAGTCTATTCTCAAAAAAAATTTGTTTGATGAGGGTGAACATACACAGCTGCTAAGAATTAGGTATACCTGTTACAAAGTAATCAATCATTTTAGAGATATTCAGTAATGCAAGCAAATATTATTGGATGTTATCCGTTTTATTTTACGTACGATGATATTATCTTACCATGAAACTTTCTTTGAGATCCTGGCATTGTAAGAGTGAGATATTATAGCTCTAGTGTTCTAAACCAGATAGAACAATAAAGCATTATAGAAATGTTAATCCAGGAATTTTCATACATTGTATGAATTTAAGGAGGTCTTGCTTTTTAATTCTTGCAATTATGGAAATGTAGATAATAGTTGCATTCAAATAAACTTATACACCTGCATTAGCTACCCTTAGAGTTAGGGTTTCACCTGCTGCTCTGTGTCAGAGCATATGTATGTGTAAGAGAGAAAAGGAGAATCCCGTGTTCTTTCCAGTTGAAATGTTTGTGCTTTTCTAGCAAGGTTTTTAAAAAATATACAGTCTATGAATTCACTATGCAAGGAATAGTCTCTTCTTCCTTTCTCTAGATTTTCTGTGGCTTTTTGTGGGTTGTCTTTTCACACACACAGAACCCGCCCCCCCCCCCCCCCCCCCCAGTTATTTATGGCCAATGGTAAGGCAGAAACATTTTTCTGTGGTTTTGTGAGCAGGTTTTTGAAGTTACATAGCAATTCTTTGTAAGAGATGGGATGAAAAAAGTGCTGAGTGCATTATTATTTATATTGGAAAGGTGCTGCCTAACCTCAGACAAAACTAAGAGTTACTGTGTAGGCTTTAATGTAATTTATGCTATTTTTTGCCACAAAATTTCCAATATACTAAATTTCATTTAAGTTGAAAGTATAAGTTTTTGGCTAAATGTATAAAATATTCGAGGAGCCTGCAATGATGACGCTTGGTGGTAGGAGGGCATTCCTTCTGTTTGTTTTATGTTCAGTGACCATCCATAGCAGTTAAACATAGACTTTCCTTATCTGTGCTAGAGTAGGGAGCCCACCTCTGGTTTATGTTTATTTAGTCCTTCCTTTAGAATTATGTGAGTGAGTCACAAACATCTAAGGTGTTTATGCACAGGCAAAATGTTGGGCAGTTAGTCCACTGTGAGTTGTCAGATCATTCTAGAAAGTCACTATTGATCCTTAGTTTTGAGAGCTCAAAACGGGAGCACACAGAGGAAGGGAAGGCTAGCATCGAGAACACTTGAGTTAGGTGGAGTGCATTTTTCTGACTAAGCAGATCTTTTGATTAGTACTAGAGAGAGATCTGAGAGCTGTGTGGGATACCTCTTTGGGGATGCAGCATAAAGCCATTTCTGGGAGAGACCCTAAGGTATTACATAGTATGTGGTTCATTGCTATATTGAAACTTTGTGTTGTGAAGGTGTCGGACTACCTAGCCCTAACTCAGGTCCTTCTTGGACGCCAATAGTAACTTTCGCATTGATAAAATTTATAAAGAGTTCATACCCTTTCTTTCTTAATTTCAGCAGCTACACTCTATCTGAGGGTATTTCTTCTTTTCTGATGATAAGTTAGCTTGTTTGATAAAGGCTTATGCTGGATGGCTTTTGAAAGCCCAAGTGGACTATGCTCAGTCTCTTAAGAGAAGGGAGTTTCCAAAGAGAACTGGGGATAGAGAACCATACAAAGTACAGAGAAGCACAACTCACTTTACTCCAGTCTCTTGGCTGTATGAGAATGGGCTGGAATCAGTTTTGAGTAGATGGTTCTGGCATCTGTCCACAAACAGGTAAAAGTTACTGAGAAAGGTATGATTGTTACTCATTGCATTGCTGGATGATTTCTAGAGAAGACAGTGGTGGTGTTTTCTTTACCTCTTGTCTGAGGGCCATGATTCTACATGTTGTTGAATCAGTAAGAAAAGCAGAACAGAAATCCTCATTCCAGGATACTTTTTCTGAAGAGCTCTATTGTGATAGAATATCTTAACAAAAGAAGAAAAAGTGACTCTCATGACTTGCCTAGGAGTTAGTAGAACCGATGGGATTAATTTGATAACAAAAAGATTGTCATAAAACATGAACATAAAGTTATGCTAATTTGTTTTTAAACTGAATTTATGTTTATTTTCATCATCTGTCTACATACCACCAGTTGATTTTTTTGAAATTAGTTTTTCTCTCAGACTTGGTCAGAGCATGCATTTATTTGCATTTTTGCTCTTTTGAAATGTGTTGTATAGAAGTCTTCTTTATAGTCACTGTATGATGTGCTTTGAAGAAATAATACTGATATTTTCAGAGATTCTTGAACAACAAATTATAGTTGTTGGAGGTTATTTCCAGAATGACTGTTATATAAGAAATCGGGTTCTCCACAAGTACTTTAATTATAAACATTACTAACACTGATGGTCTTATGTTTAAAACAATCTTAAAAAAAATACAAGTTCCCTTTTCATAATCTTGTAGACTACCTTCCTTGTAAGGTGTGGATTTAGTTTGTTTTGTGGTTTGTTTTTTTTTCTTTTAACAGTAACATACAATATAACAAAACATAAGGGGGATGTATCCTCAGCTGCTTGATTGGGTTTTATTTTTGATATATAACACTTAGCTACCTTGAATATGCTCAGATGAAATGTATCAAGCAAGTTTATACAGAGACTGCGCAAATGTGAATATAGTCTTAGAACATGTGGTAGTTCAGAAGAGAAACCCAGAGGTTTTTTATGTAGAACTCTGAATGGGAGTGCAAGTAGTGATATGTAATACTTGGGGAAATGCACTGTCATTAGCGTTTTTGCTTTATGTAAGATGAATGTCTTATTATTGTTTTGAATATTTTTGTATGTAACTGCTATTTTTTCTAAACTGTAGTAATTTTATTGATAATATAACATGAATGAGTATGGAAAACTTTAAATGATATTAAATAGTTAGGATGATTAAGTTCTCTGTGATTTAAATCAGCTGGATGAAAGTGTGTAGACATTCATGCCACATTATTAATCAGATAAGCAGGTGGATATAATTGTTAAGCAATGAAG
>NW_010182244.1:0-4506 GCF_000695765.1 Mesitornis unicolor | reverse complement strand
CTTTCCCTAGTAGGTGGTTTTGAAAGGAGCCTGGTGGTTTCAAGCCAAGTGAGAAACCAAAAGAGAAAAGAGAACCAAGAAAAACAGTGTGGGTGTTACAAGTGGAAAAGACACAGGTGAAAACTCTTTATGATTGTCAGAGGGTGGAGAGGTAGGAGAGGAGTAATACAAAGGACCCCTCTCTGCTTCTGAGATCAGAGTGAAATTTAAGTGAAGTTTGGCTGTTGAATCTGTTGAAGATTTAATACCTCTCTGCAAAATTCAGTGACACCTTCTACTGCAAAATCTGAGTATTCTTCTATTGTTCTCTTGGTCCTGTGATAAACTGTTTCAATTTAGTAATAGATTTCTGCTGACTTAATGAGTTGAATTGAATTATTGGTGAATCATTAGTTTAAATACAATGTCTGTTTACAGAAAAAAAAAAGTTAAAGGTAAATATTTTTTTCTGAAAGGTAGTTTTTCCTTTTATTTGCAATTATTTGTAGAGTTCAGTTAACTGTTCTATGGGGTAGATCTGATAATGCTTACCTGCCTTGAGGATAGTTGTGCAGTTCTTTGGTAATTTTCCTCTTCATGAGTAGTTAACAAAATTTTAAAATACTTTTTAAAATAACATGAAATCATACAGTAAAAAAGCTTACTCTTTACATAGTTGTGAAAATATATTCCCATGGTGAAGTTGACTTTTCCTCAGTGAAAATCGGAACTGTATGTGCCAGTTTGACTTCTGGTTCCCCACTAGCACGCTGTGTTCTAGGGCAACCTTTGCACAGGAATGGCATTTTTGCACCATTGCCCTACAGCAGTCAGTGGGAACTGTTAGAGTTTCCTGCAGGTATAATGTTCCTGAGAATGTAGACTGCTGGGTTATTATGGCTTTCCTTTGAACAGCTCCTCTTTTTCTACCTAGGAGAGACATTTTAGTAAAACCTGAGAATATCAAGCTTTTCATGGCATTGCTAGGCAAGTTCCTTCTGCCTGCTCTGTCTGGACCTAGCTAGTGTGCAGGTGTAAAAAGTCTTACTTTTCTGAAAGGCATTGGACCTCCTGGTACACCATAGGCAATAGGACAATTTTGCACAAGTAGCTAGGGCTAAATCCCTTAAAGGGAAGCCAGGTTGTGCCTCCTTTTGCCTGGCTAACAACTTGTTATTTTCCAGTGCTAAAAGCAAGTTGCTGACTTTTTTTCAGCCATGGTTAGCCTTAATTGCTTTAGAACCAAATTCTTCAAGCTATGTGGTACAAATATGATAGAAAAAAATTGGTTATTCTAAATATTTTAATATTTAGAGTTTAAATCTTTTTTCATGCTTTTGCAAGTGAAGCAGAGAAAAAATATTATTAAAAATACATGTACCTATGTTTAAGCAATTAAGAAGTTCTAAAATAAGTGTTATAAAACAGCGTATGGATTTGGTTGATTCAAAGTACACTCTGTGTGACACAAACCTTTATTAAGCCACTTACACAGATTATTATCACCAGAAACTGTCCTGTCTTTAGACTCTTTTTGACTGACAACCAATTGCAAGTATCACAAAACGGCTATGGATGAGTGAAATGACATTATTTTATCTCTCACTGAAAACATGGCTCTAAATTGCACTGAAGGGAAGCTATATTTTTTTCTCAAAAAAATCCTGGTCTGAAATTGTACTTCAGTTACTTCAATTGTACTCACTTAACATAAATGTAAATTGGTTTACAGGTTTAATAGTATTTTCATAGGGTCTGAAGTATCTGAACTTATCTGTAGTTGTACTGCTATTTGCTATTTCAGGGTTTTGGATATATCCAAGAGTTATTTAGAGTTTAGACAAAATATAGAAATAGGGTTATTTTTATTATTTTTAACACACTTAGTATGTACAGAGTTTTCACCTTAATATCAGGATTGCATTAGTTTTTTAGGTCTCTAGTCATAAATCCTATTTGCTGGTCAATTAAGATATTTCTTATTTTTGTGGGACTTTAATTTGTTGATCATGGTCATGTATGGATTTTTTTTGCTGCTGTTTTGTTTAGTACCAGGGAGCAGATGTGTCCAAATTCAAAATAGACACTAACATACAGGCATACTCACAGCAAAGGTACAAGGGTAATGAATTTTCATGGTCAGTAATTTTTATTTTCTGTACAAAGTTAGAATCAAAGTTTGTATCAATAAAAAAAGCCCATTTCCTTTAGTTTTAGGAAAAAATTCAGTATTTCTTGTATTTGGTATTTCTAAATAATGGTATTTTGTCCTATAGGGTTTAAAGGGAAATACAGTAGGTCTGACAATGAGTAGTGAGCAAGTATGTATTTTGATATAAAAACAGTTGAGTCCCTCTCCTATAATGTGCCATTTTGTTCTTTCCTGACTTCTAGATCCTTTATTTTCATTGATGTTCATGTTGTTTGCATATATATGAAAAGCAAGAAGTCTTGGTTTTCCCAGATTTGATGTGTAGCACTTCTTTGTTTAGATTCCAGACATTCAAATAAATTTGTATGTTGAGGAGACCTTTGTAAATCTGCTTTTGCTGGTAAGATGAGGTTTTTTCATCTGAGTGGGGTGGGGTTGGGGATTGGCAATAATGCTAAGGCTGCTGATATGGCATAGAAATGTGAAATATTCTGTATTTCATAAGAAAGTGTTCTTGGCCATGTGGGTTTGTAGCAGAATTCCCTCTGGTCTCTGATCATGTATGCATAAGCAACTCATTCCTCATTAATTTATTGAGCAAGGTACCGTACATATTTCTTTGTAGCATTTCTATCAAACAAATAGTTCTAAATGTCTAACTGTTTTTTAGTGACTGAAAGGCTTCATGGAGGCCTCTGTTGTTGTTTATATATGGAGAAAATTACAATATGGAAGTAATTTGAGAAATTTCAGCAGTTTCAGCAATAGTGATATAGAAATTGAATGGCTTGGAAATAGAATATTCCAGTGCACTGCTGCATATATAATGTATGTGCAGCATACGCTGAGGTCTTTTTCAAAACATTTACATTAAACCTGTCAGGTATTTATGAATAGCAAAAATTAATTTCCCCTAGTTCTGTCATCAGTTAGAGAAATGGATTTCAGCACAGAAGACTGTCAGTGTTTCCTGCATACCAGAACAGCTCACTTCAATGTCATAGAATTACACCAGGTGGCCTGCTAAGAGTCAGCTTAATGTGATTCCAAATGATAGGGTAGAGAATGTGAGGGAAATTAAAATAGTATCATACTTATGATTTAAAAGGAAGTTAATTACAAGGGCTTGTTAATAAACAAAGAAAAATTCAGAATGTATTATCTGTTGTGTAACATATCAGTAGTGAATGTGATACCATAAAAAGTAAAATTTAACACTGCATAACTTTACATTGGCTATGAAATATTTAATTAAGTTGTTGACATGTTTTGCTTATTAATGGATTTTTGTCTTTGGAAAGAATTATTAAAATGATGGGTTTAGCTTTTATATTTTTGAACGTTCTCTGACAATGCAAACACAGTTGTAGCCTCTTTATTTTTTGTTTGCTTCTCTCATGCAAATACAAAACCATCTAAATGTTGCCAGTGTTTTGTGGTAAAAAGTATTTATTTTGTTGATATAAAGTAGTTGAACACCAGAGAGTATAGAGGAAATAGTCATTATTACCTAGTTTTCCATTATCTGAAAATTGATCACATAAAATTGCTATGTTAAATGTTACTTAACAAGTTAAACCTCGATGATTTGTTACTGCACTACTTTTTACACAGTTTACTTGCATATGCTGTGATTCTGTGATACTGCTCCATGACTGCCAAAGATCAGAATTCAGAGAATATAAAAATATTGGGTTTTTTTCCTTAAAAGGTAGCTTTTATAACTGAAGTGTATGTTGCCTTTATAAACAATAAATATATATGATCTTATTTTAATCTTCTAAACTAAAAAAACACCCAAAACCCCAAACCAAAACAGTAGGCAAAATTACTCATGTTTTGCTTATGGCCTTGATAGAATGAACAAAAGGCCTACTTGAGTCTATATATCAGTTAAAGGGCATTCATTGTATTACAGAATTTCTTATTATTTCAATTAATTCACAAATAAGAGTCCATTGAACAAAAATCCTTCCTTTCTGAACTTTGGTCATACTTAATTCTTAAAAAATGTTAATGTAGGTGCTCTGTATGAATTATAGCTTGGCAGCTATATCTTCATGTCAAAATTCAACCTGTGTGGTTTAACTTACACATTCTTTGAGCCACTTAGAAGGAAAAAATGGTTTGGATACCTTTCTTCTCTGGGATGTTGCATGCAACTTGAAAATGTCCAAGGAACTGGAAAATGCATGAACCAGTGTCAAAGAATATGCCAGAGAAGATTGTATGTCTTCCCTCATATTCACAGAATATAAAATTAACCCCCAAAAATCTTCTGGGGAAAATGGAAAGTGCAGAATTATTTTGTGAGAGTCAGTAAAAAATTTCTGCTTATGAAAATTTAAAAAAACATTTGTGATAAATTATTTCAT
>NW_010182243.1:0-16234 GCF_000695765.1 Mesitornis unicolor | reverse complement strand
CCGAGCGATTCTGTGATTCTGTGATAAGTAACAAGACTTCTTAACTGAGAGCTTTCTCTGTTCAAAGTAGTTCACCTTGCCACAAAGCAAAGTAATTGCTTAAACCAATTACATTTGGGCTTAATTTCTATTCCCTTTCAACTTTTCAAAAAATCAAATAAAAAGTGACTGTAAAACAAAATAAAAACAAAAATAAAATCTGTGAATGGCAAAATGATAAGTAAATGGCTCTAAGTAAAAATCAAGAATCATTTTTAACTTGTCTGAGAAAATCAGTGTCCAACCTGTATTATTGGGATCCCAAAAAAATGTAATCCATCCTGGTATCATACTGTGTTAAATAATTAGGGACACCTTTGCTATGTTTACGGCTACTGGTTATTGCCTTTGGAGTTCCTGCACTTACAGAGTGGCCAGAAACAGGACTGTATCTCATTTCTCATTGATGGTTACAATAAAGCAAGGATGATTATAGAGCAAATGTATGTCCTATAGGAACTGGTTGATCATTCCAACAAGTTGAATCTCTTATGAAGAAATAAAAAGTAACTGATTTGCCTAGATATTTTTAGAGTGAACTCATGCTTTTAAGGGTTTAATCCCTCTTGCAGAAGTTTTTTTTCAGTAGAAACTGAAATCATTTTTTTAAGAGTGGTTTTTGTTATAGTGTGCAACTTGATTACTGGTGTCCCTAAATGTCTTGAATGTCATTGTATTGGGTTTTCCGTGAGAGCGTTTGGGCGGTTTTTGGTAGCAGAGGAGGGCTATGAAGATAGCCCTGTAAGAAACTACAAGAAGCTTCCCTAGCTCTAAAATCTTGGACTCTCCTCTGAGCAGGGCCAAGCAAATCAGGGCCCCTGCAAATTCATGTGTTTAAGGGGGCACAGTCACCATCTCTCTTGCTCTGGTCCCGACCAGCATGGATGTGGGTGTGGGTGGCATGGCTCTAGCCCCAGATCCTGCTCCTGCCCCAGCTCTGCCCAGACAGGCTGGGCCAGTTGGGCCCCAATTTAAGCTCAAGCCCCACTGCAGCTCCAGCCCAAAAGAGAGAGCCAGGAACTTTTCAGAAGCTCAATGAAAGAAGAAAGGAGAGAGGGGAGGAGGAGTTGAAGTTTCCCCTGCAACCTATGATGAGAGCAAAGGTTGACCCACCTGCAGTCTGTGGAGTACCAGTGGGGTAGAGCCACATGAGAAAACTGTTGCTCCTGAAGAGGCCGTGACTCCGGGCAGTGTGCACTGGAGCAGTTTGTGCAAGAAAGCTATTCAGCTCTGGGCTTTTGTGGAGGACTTTTCTGCTGTGGGAAGGGTGCCATGTGGAAGCAGAGGAAGAGTGAGAGGAGTCCTCCCTATCCTTGAAGAGGAAGGAATGGCAGAGACCACATGGACTGAACCACCTGCACTCCCTCTTCCCATTCCCCTGCACTGCTGGAGAAGGGTAAGAGAGGTAAAGAAACTGGGAATACAGCTGAGCCCAGGGAGAAGGGACAGGTCAAGGGAGGTGTTTGAATTTAAGATCTGGTTGTATCTTTCATTGTTTCTACTCTGATGTTATTGGTAACAAAAAATTAAATTGTTTCTTTTTTTTTCTCCCCAGGATGAATCTATTTTTTGTCCGTGACTATAAGTGGTGAACAAAAAACCTCCCAGTCCCTTCCTTTTGTCTAGCCCCCTTCTGTGGGCATCGTGGTGCTCAGTTGCCCACTGGGCTTAACCCATGG
The DNA here is from genome assembly GCF_000695765.1 of Mesitornis unicolor. Taxonomy (NCBI): domain Eukaryota; kingdom Metazoa; phylum Chordata; class Aves; order Mesitornithiformes; family Mesitornithidae; genus Mesitornis; species Mesitornis unicolor. Next base: position 14,516 of record NW_010182243.1, on the reverse strand, counting down.
CAGTTAGAATGGTATCACAGTTACCTAAATAGATGCTTTACTGATAAAATTTTCTATTGCTGTGTATATCATGGTTTTGCCCAAAATATCATTTGCCGATAATACGGAAATCATGTGCCCTGAGTGTGCCAAAAGATGACACTGTAAATGGAAAATGAAAGAATATTTTCTTCTGCTATAGTTACAGGTAGCATTCATGCCTTTCATACATGTCTAGCTAGATGGTCACCACTGCAGGATGACTGTTGCCTCATTCTTGTGCCAGCTTCTTTGGAGAGGAACTTGCAAGTTGGTTCTGAATTGCTCTCCCTAGAAAGTGTCTGCGAATGCCATCAGACAGAACTAAAACAGAAAGGTCACCAGCACACTCAACAGAGTGGAGGGTGCCAAGCTTTTCTTTAGGATGTTGGTCATGCAGTGTGTTACCTAAAGAGGTCACCCCTCTACAATCTTTCTTGCTTTCTGAATTCCAAAAACACTTCCATGCTGGATCATTGTCTTCAGCACTCTTAGGAAAGAATCTGTCTCCCGCTGTAACAAGATTAAGCTCATTCCATAACTGTCTGGACACTACCTTGAGATCTTGGCTGGCTTCCTGCCATCCTGAAATCAAGATGAAGCATCTGCTGTGACATAATTCCATCTTGGCATATGCATCCCTTAAGAAAGGATATTGTCACATAACCAGTGGAGCACAAAAGCCCTTGCTGACTTAAGGACCCACAGGGCTATTGCCATCTGTTTATTAATTAGGTGCACTAGGTTCCGATTGTTACATATAGAATGAACCAAGCTGTTGGTGGCTCAGTCTACCAGAATGCTATGGTTGTAAGGAAAGAATTTTCAAGAAATAAGAAAAAAGTGTCTTTGAATTGCTGAGTACAATGTTTCCCAATTTTTTAAATCCAAATCATCATTGCACTCCTCTACTAAATGTATGAGATAAGCCCTCTGTTCCTGTCTTGCTGTAAAATCTGAATTTCATAAGTGAATACCACTATAAGGTAGATTGATAGTTTAAACTTTCGCCCTTATATTTTCATGTTTTTATTCACTATGTCATGTCAGTGTGTTTTTTTGTTTTAATCGGCCTAGACCATCATTATCCTCAGAGTAGAATCTCCTACTGAAACCAATCATTCAGCAAGCAAAAACTCCCTAAAAGCATCTTTGAATATTTCAATATATACTGTTATATAATCTTTCTTTCTTTGAAAGACATGCCCTGCAAAGCCACAGCAACCTGTGTGTCTCTCCTGGAACACTGTAACTGTGGCAATGTGATTTTTGTTGGATTTACAAATAAATTTTAACTCTTTATATAAGCAGATAATTCTCACAGTTCACAATATACCCAGTTTGTATCTTATATCTTCTATCCCTTCGAAGACAGGATCCTCCACTAAAAAGGATGTATCCTGACTTTTGAGTCTTTTTAGGAGCACCTTCCACTGATGCTTCACTTTTAGGAGCTTTTAAGCTTTTAAGCACTTTTTAGGAGCACTGGGAACTTCCAGTTGGCCCTTCATCTCTGTCTTTCTCCCTGTTTTCCTCCAGGACAGACAAAACTTTCATGTGGTCAAAGTAAATCATAGAATCATAGAATCATGGAATGGTTTGGGTTGGAAAGGACATTCCAAAGCAATTCTATTCCAACCACCTTGCCATAGACAGGGACATATTTCACTAGCTATTGAGTATACCCTTATTGCATAGCAAAAGCCAAATAATTGCCACAAATTTTTTGATACTTTAAGTAGTAGAGTACTGCCTTATAGCACCTTACTAGATAAATAGATAGGATCCTGAATTGCAGTTGTATAATTCCCATCCATCAGCCCTTCTAATAACAATGTTCTATATCTGACAAAATATCAGTAATATGGCAAATACTGCAGAAAACATATATGTTACTGTAGAAACTCCTAGACAGTGAAGGTGATTTTAATTATTTCAGTGTAAATGCATTCTGACCTCTAAAAATGGTGAGGTTTAAGATTCTTAAAGGTGTTTCATAACTACCACACTCTACTATTTATGTGGAATAGGTTATTGAACAAACTGATCCATGCTGTTGCCTAAAGAGTATTTTTATTTTCAAGATCTAAAATAGTTCCATGGACCCTGCAGCAAAACAGAAGGAATCTTGCAATGCAGCAAGTTTGAACTTTAAATCTCTACGGAAATGAATTATGTATATGGATTGTATGTACAGTTTCAAGCTTTAGAAATAATCTTGCATACTGCCATTTATGATGTAGACATTACTTCAGAGCATTAATGTGTGTTAACATCAGTCTATGCAAGTTAACATTGCTAAGGAAAGAGATGAGACAAATAAAGGAAAACTGGTAATAGATAGGCATAGGGGTTTTTTTCCCTTGTAACTGGAATTGGAGACACATGGAAATAGGAAACTCTAAAAAAGAGAAAAAAGATATCCTGCTAATTCATCAACCGTCCAACATTAACATGAAGAAGTTTGAACTACCCAGTCAAAATAAATAGTCGGCATGTACTCTAATTTCAGAGAAGTACATTACCAATAAAGAAAGCAAATACAGGTTTTTTTCCCAGATATTTTGCAGTGAGGGAGATAAAAGTATCCTTAACAGATCTGAGCAATGTCTTCTGTTATAAAATGGATGGAACTGAAATACTTACTCTCTTGTAAAATATGAAAGCTTTTGTATAGTTGTCAATACATTGAAATTTGAATAACAAATCCTTTCTTATTGAGGATTAACCCTCAGCCTGTCATTGCTATATTTAGCAGGTGAAAAGGACTTTTTGCAGAGAAAGGCTGATACACAACCTGCTTGCTCAACAGCTTATTTGTTCTAGTATACATTTAGTAGAAGAAAGTTTATTTTTTTGAATGTGAATCACTGCCTCTTTTAATCAATGTGAAACTTTTTATTTTGTAAAATAACTTTTCTTCAGGCACTGTGATTGTATACAAGGAATAAAGGCCGAAGTGCCTACAGTGTACAAAAGCAACTGTCTCAGGACTGTGCTTCTCAGTAAGAACATGGCACTGATTTCTTTTTTTCTGATGGTGTTATCTACCTGTAGATGATATTTTCACTTGCAATATTTGGTCATATGCATCTTATCTAATCCACCTACAAAAAAAAATTAGTGTTCAGGGTTTATCTCCTGCCTTAGACCTTTCTGCAGACAATGAAGGTGTTTCTGTGTCAAAGAATCAAATTTTCCCATCTTTAAAGTACTGGAAGAAACATTCTTAACATCCAGCAATGATTACTAGTTAAACAAAAAAGCTTTATATGGCCATACCATGATACCTTTGAGAATAATGTAAATATAAAGGCATATTCTATATCATAGCCTGCTTCAGGCAAACTTAAATTAGTCATTTTAATTGTAACTATTTATGCACATATATAACCCTTTATAGTTTTAAAAGAGATCATTTATAAAACATCATCACCTTATAGTAAACTAATAATTCTAGAAAAGTATGTTTGCAAACCTTCTGAATAGGGAAAGTAATTTTTTAAGCGTATTGATTTGTCTAAAGTGTTAAATGACATAATAGCCATACACAAAAGCATTGAATAATTTAAGTAAATCAATGTTTTCTGCATTTCATACAAGTAGAAACTGTCTTGGGTGATAAAATAAATCAATATAATAAAAAAGAGTAGTATGTAGTGATGAATGTATGGGCTGATAATAACCAGAGGTAAAAACTCATTTTTATCATTGTAACAAACAACTTCCAGTCATCTTTTCTCTATTATTCCCATCAGAAAACATGATACACTATAGCCAATTGATTTGGGGTCTTAAATAACTTTTCATTTGAAAGAAACCTCACTGAAGTTTAAGCATAAACTTTTTCAAATTAGCATTCTGGATACAGAATTGTTATTCAGATTTACTGATATTAAAGTTATTTCATACAATTTATAGTTTCTAAACACTTACATATTCTGTAGATCTAAAGGAAGCATCACATCCATTCTTGAATGACTGCTTGTCTCCGTTTAAGGCTCAGAGAGCAGGATTTTCTCTCTATTGTCCCCTACACTTCTCAGGGGGGGGATTAAAAAAAAGGGAATAGAGAAAAAGATGCTTCGCACAAGGTTGGAAGTTAAGACTGCAACAAGTTTAATGAAAAACAACAGGGGAAAGGAAAAGGGAATTAATAAGGGACAAAGGATATTTAACTATATACAAAACCCGATCCCAGTAGTCCCGAGGGAAAGTGTCGGAGCAGTGCCGCGTTGCCGCTGTGCCTGCCGTGACTCGCCACCAGGGACCGCAGTGGTGCCGGGAGCGGGTGGTGGTGGATGCTGCCGAGCACGTGGAGGTAGCCCCAGCTGTCCCGAGATGTGACAGGAAGCAGCCCAGGAAGCCAGGAAAAGCCCGCGAAAACCTCGGACCTCCTTGGTTTTTTTATAGACTGTGGCCAGAAAGGGGAGGGAACAGTACTGATCTCTGACCCTTCAGGGTCCTACAGACACCACCTGTCCTTTCCTTTCAGGCTGGTAACCCTTAAACCATAACACTGCTATAAGTCTTTCTTTAATCAATGTCTCCAGGGAAGAAGAACACTGTTTCAGATGTTTTAATGTTTAAAAAAACCTTTTTTTTTAAAAATAAACGATAATATACTTCTGGATACCTTTCAGAATGTTAAGAGTTAAAAAACAAAGAAGAAATGAAGGTATTTTAGAGTCACAGACTGGTTTTGGTTGAAAAAGGCCTTCAAGATCATCGAGTCCAAGTGTTGAACCAGGCCTACTAAGTCCACCACTAGACAATGTCCCTAAGCGCAACATCTACTCATCTTTTAAACACCTCCAGGGATTATCCTCCAGGGATAAACACCATAGGATTGTTTGGTTGGAAAAGACCTTTAAGATCACCAAGTCCAACCATAACCTAATTCTACCAAGTCTTCAGCTAAATCATGTCCCTTTGTAACGTGTCAATTGTTGACAGTTGTTTTGAACACCTCTGGGGATGATGATTCAACCACCTCCCTGGAAAGTATTTAATCAGCCTCTCAGTGAGTTTCTTCTAATGTCAAACCTAGACTTCCCCTGATGCAGCTTTAGGCCATTTCCTCTTGTGGTATCACCTGTCACTAGAGAGAAGATACCCACTCCCACCTCACTACAACTCATTTCAGGTAGTTGTAGAAGGTGACAAGGTGTTCGTTCAGCCTCCTTTTTTCTAGGTTAAAGAACTCCAGTTCCCTCAGACACTCCTCGCAAGTCCTATGCTCCAGACCCTTCACCAGCTTCAGTGCTCTTCTCTGAACACACTCCAGTACTTCAGAATCTTTCTTGTAGTGACGACCCCAAAAGTGAACACAGTACTCGAAGTACGGCCTCGCCAGTACTAAGTACAGGGAAAGGATCACTTCCCTGCTCCTGCTGGCCCCACTATTTCTGATACAAGCCAGGATGCTGTGGGGCTTCTTGGCCACCTGGGCACACTGCTGGCTCATATTCAGCCGACTGTCAATCAACACCCCCAGCTCCTTCTCCTCCCAGCAGCTCTCCAGCAACTCAAGTAAGAAAAAATATTTATGAAACTTTATGCACCTTTGATGATTCCAGTATCTACTGCCTTTTAGAAAGTCTGTAATTTTTCACAATCCCTTTCCTTTAATTTTTCTATACAGAATCATTCATCAACTGATTTGACTTCTGTGCTATTATCTTGGCTTTACAGTTCAGTTACACATTTAAATACATTATCCTAATTTGTTTTTTAAGCAGCCATTGTAGCACAAATAATACCAAAAGCTTTTGGCTTTGTTTTCCAAACATAATCCCCTTAAATGCTTATCATGTCTTCTTGTGCATATCTAAATTTTTTCTGCAGGTGATCACAGAAACAAAAAGACCTCCATGTTACCAGCATAAAAGCCTTCTGGCTTGCTTTTTGTTTGTTCCTTTATACCTTCTCCATTTATTTCTTGACTCTTTACTGAAGTATTTTATGACTTAACATTATGAATATTTATTATGAGATAAAAGAAAGGATTGTACATTATGTTAATCTACTTAATGCTTTTTCACTTCTCAGGTTTTTAAATCAAAAGTTGAATGTGTCCCTTATGGTCTTTTTTTCAAATATATTATCAAGAGGACAAATATGCAAGAACATACCTAGGTACTTTTTAGTTGGCTTTATGTTTATAGATTCTTATCTGTTGGCAGTCAAATGATAAAGACAAGCTAGGTGATTAATTTTTCCGGTGTGGTAGTCACATTGATTTAGTTCATATTCATGACGTTTCATATTGTTAACAGTCAATGGCTCCCAATTAATATAGAAACAGTTTTGGCAAACCGAAGCACAATCTGACAATATATTTACAACTGTGATTGTGTTCTTACTGTGCTGAGACTGAAATGTCAATTATATTGGGAATGAGGGAATAGTGCATGTATAGGAGAAAAAAAATAACATATATGATTATACTTGGAAGTTAAACTATCATTACTGAAAATCAGCATTCTAATCACAGTGCATGCAACCACAGAGAAGAACAAATACTAAACATAGATATTTTAGAAATATGAGAGAGAGCATAGCAAAAGTACAGAACACTTATCAAAAGTCATAAAATGAACCTTAAAGAATTAAGGAAGCAGTGTGCTATCATTTATCTGACGATTTGCAACCGTAAATCACACTAATTAGGGTGATAGTTCTATTGCTCAGAAATGAACTTTCTAATTGAGCTTCTGGAAGTTGAAAACTGAAATATTCACTTTAGTAATTTAGTTTTAGAGCAATGAGTCAACCCCTTTGCAGCCAACCACCATAGAGTAGCTACATCTGATTTTTGTACATGTCACTGTGGCTGCTGGTTGAGAGCTGAGATCATGTACTTAGTTTTTGTGTGCATTACGATCCATCTGTTTCTCCATCTGGCAAAGAAAAAAAAAGGTGGGGGGAAGCAAAAAAAGAAAGCATAGGAGTGCTTTATAAACTCTTTTCACCAGTATACCAGTTGTTTGCTTCCTGCTGCTAGCCCTGGTATAAGCTTCTTTGGGTAATTATTTCAAGCAGGAAACAACCAACCCACAGGTTCAAAAGTAATTACTAGTTCAATTAACTATCCAGAAACAGGTAATTTTTTTCTTAGGATACAGAAACAGAAGTATTATAATATTTGTATATCTTTAATATAAGCATTTAGTTAGCATCCGTGCAATTTTATAACTGCACAAAGTTTTGTAATTTAAAAAAAGTAATACTAATAGAAGTGTTTTATATGGATAATAAATTCTGAATGATCACATGAACTTTCCTAGGTACTTTTTGTGTCAAGTGTAATATTAGGTCTATTGTTATTTACCATTTTCATTAATGATTTGAAAATAAGCAAACAGCAGAACTAAATTCACATTTAGTAATAAATTGGGAAGTACTTTGTACCCAACGGAGGATAGCAGTAGGAACATGAGAAGTCTTAGAAACATGTGCAGGAAATAACAAAATAGACATAGAAAAAGCACAGGCTAACACATCTGGGGGGAAAATAAAGCAAAACCAGGACAGTATGACTGGGGGGAACCGTGAAAGCTGGCATGCTGAAAGAGATCTATTGGTAGTAGTGGACAGAAAACTTGAAAGCAAATCTGAGTCAGAGATGGAAATAATAAAGATGCACCTTATCACGGGCTGCAGTAATCTGCTTGCTTTCTTTGAACAGTTCACAGTGGATACTATGTTTCTTTCCATCTGCTTATTTCTGGTTTTTGCATATTACTCCGAAGGATAAGGTGATATTATTATCAGCATATATTCCCCCATAAGGCCTTGTCTTGACTGATGCACAGAATTTTAAATGGTATAAGCTTCATTTTGTGAGGTCTGTTCCAAATAGGAGGATGAGATAGATGATTCACTGTAAGGAAGAACGTGGTATCAATAGACAGATGGTCTTATTATCCTATCTCTGAAATCTACAGTTCTTCATTCAGCACTTCCCCAATTCAGAAAGATCTGGCACAGTGTGGAAAAAGGTTTCGATCCTTGAGAGAATTTTCTTTTTTCATAGCCACTTATTTCTAATTACTATAAAATTGTTTAGAAGTCTGCCTATCCTGCACTTTAGCCATCAAGCAGTCAACATTTCAAAACACATTTTTATGTCTTGGTATTTTTTCAACATTTAATTTCTGTGTGATTACAGAAAATGTATTAGTTGGCCTTGTCTTCCTAATGTTGTGTAGGGTGGAAAGCTGGTGCTCCAGCTACATAATGCTTTTGTGGTGCAACAATATTGAATTTATTCTCTTCTGTGCTATCAGGAAAAAAAGATTTAACAGTTGATACACACCAAACACTTTAATATATATATATTTATTTATTTTTTAACAGGTGAGACAAAATATAGCTACAGGACACAATTTCAGTGAGAAAAGTCTCAATAATGAATCTGGTAGAAGCTGTCACATTCATCCTATGTATTTGAAACCATCCAAATGCAAGTGAACTCTCATCCAGGAGCTGGTTAGCTATACACGTATATAACTGTGCCCATAATGGTAAATCATCTCTCTCTGTAAATGATGAGACATACCTAACCATGAACTAAAATTAACTGCCTAGACATTTATAAGACTTGATTCACACTACTGCAATGTGAACAAAGAATTTTACAGATAATTGTTCCAATGCTTCTCTGAACTGAAGAAGTATTAGAAATCTCAGTGCAGACATGCCTATATGTTTGGCTACAATGTAGTGTATTCCAAGTGGCTTGCATAGCAATTAACTAAATATTTGGCTACTAGAAGTAGTCAAAGTAGACGTTTAGCTATATGACTGCACAGGTTCATATAAGGTACTCTAGCAAGAAAATACAGATTTTCAGCTCTAGTGTCAATAGCCTATAATCACAAGAAAAAAGGTGAACCTGAAAATTTCTTTGTCATTAATAAAAAATTCCATGGTCGAATGAGAAGAAGAGATTGTCATTATTATTTAATTGGAATTTATAAATATGCTTTTTAACTTAAATATATAATCTGAGATCGAACTTCTGGACTAATATGGCTCCTGAACCAATCTCTATTTCTGGCTAAGGCATGCCACTACATCTGAATGTGAATTCTCATTAATACTTAGGTGTGCTGTTCCAAGAACCTCTCTGTTTTGTGGATTTGTTTTTCCAGAAATACTTCCCTTTTCATCATAAAAGCTTCCTTTAGAAATTTAATCCTCTCATCTCAGGGCTGAAATTTATTTTCTGTTCTGTTTATCACTGAATCTAGGTAGTTAATGAAACATCTTTTGTTACTTTGTTAACTGTCCATTTCTTTGCATGACTTCACTATGGACTGGTCTTTCCTAATGAGAAAAACATTTTGTAAAAATCTCATTTTACAAGCCACAATCTATGGCGTTTTCAGCTGACCAAGCCAGATTTGGATCTAAGTTAACCATTTGATACTTTTCAAGTTTTAAATAATCTGTATCTATAGGCTTGCTTTTTCCCCTGATGTTCCAGTGCATCTGGAGACATAATTACAGATATTTTCAAAGTCACACAGAATATGTGTGTTTGTGTGTGTACACGAGAGTGAGAGAGTGTGCATGTATAATTTCAATTTTATCTATTCATTTTTTTATTTCAGTTTATTTCAGAAGGTAATGCTAGAGAAATTATTTTCATTGTAATTCCTACAAGAACAGGCAATAACAGTAGTATTTTTATCCTGCTAATCTGTTCAATTAATCTAGACTGCAACTTATTTATTTTATAATATATATGGCAGCCACAGCAAGACCTCATCTTGACTTTAATGTGCTGCTTATAGTACACTCCATATTTTGGGACTCCAATGAATAGACTGCTTTTGCTGTTTCTTCTGAACCTTATGGTGGATTTCTCTGGCCAGTTTTCCATGACTCACCATTTATCTTGCAGAAGCATAGAGAGAACATATCCCTGCCGTGATCTGTGCCCTGAGAAGAATTCAGTATTATTGGAACAGATGCCATCTGCTGTCAGAGAACCTCTTCACAGAGCATCAGATCTTCCTCTCCCATCCGTTCCTTCCCATAAACATAAAGAGGTTTAAAGGATAAAATACTAATGGTATGAAGGAGAAAAAGTTGCTTAACTTTTTTAAGTGCCAATTATCTTCAGCTTCATTTATTTCACAGGGAATCTAGGGCCTCTGAAAGATTTCAACAAGAAGGCTGTGTGGCTTTGGTGTAGGAGATAACCTGTCAAAATAGGCAAGAATTTTAAACTTAAAGAAAAAAACCCCAAATGCTTCCTATTAGTTGGTGTCACTGCAATATCTGTTCAGTACTTCAGTTGCCATGCTCTTCCCTTTACCAAATGCTACACATCGTATAGTCCACCCTGGTGACGTTGAAATTGAACATCATTTAAAAACTGAAATTTAGAACACAATAGTGCACTGAAAAAAACATAAAGTTGTATAATTTTGTAGTTGCTTAAAAACTTAGTTGTGAATTTGAGCAAGCAAACCTTTTTTGTGACAAATTTCAAAGCATAAGTAGGAAAATATATTTCTTTTTTTAAGGATATTTATCAATGATATTACATATGCTTTGTTGTGATGTTTAATATTGCAGCTGGCAAGAAGAGAATTAATACAAACAATATTTATTTTGTAATCATAGCACAAATAACTCTTTCATTAGTGACAGTAATGCTTTCTGGTTTATTACAGTGAAAGAGATACCCATTTTAATAATATCTTCTCCTTCTAATAACAGTATTGTAGGATTAAAAAAGAATCATACTCCTGCCCTCAAAGATGTTTTTCTGAACACAGATAAATGCGATGTCTCCCTGACTGGACAGATGAATATACTGAAACTGTATTTCAGACAATACTTTGAGCTATCTGAAAGGATTATCAAAGCTATTATTCTATACTCTTGGACATGGTCATCTTGAACTCGCATTGGCTGAAATACATTTAATTGTGGAGGAAACAGGTGCAGATTCTATGAATCTGCCACTGTTCTATGTGATCCATCCACTCTTTATGGAAAGGAAAAATACACTTTGACAACAAAGATTATAACTACAACTGTAGTTTCATTCTAGATAAAAGGAGTAGCATTAAGGCTAGATACTTCCTCCCACTCTCATAGTCAAAATAAATAAATGTATACCAAATTGCATGCAGTATGATCTACATCTCGATGACACTCTTTACATCATTGTGTTAATGAAAGCCTTAAGCAATTTTTTTAAAAAGCAACTGTCAGATATGTGATTTAAAAAAAAAGATAATTTCTTAAAAAAATTTCTTAAAAAAAGATAATTTTTGCTTTTTTTACCATTGTAAATTGATGAATCCTTCTGGTTATGTTAGAATTCCACTTTACAAATAAAAGAAACTGCTTTAGATGAAGCTGAAAGTTTTGCATCTTGTTATGAATTTCATTGACAATGTGCAAGTCAGGGAAATAATTAACTTTACCTCTAGACTACTAAAATAACAATTTTATTTTTTCATAGTGCATTAATTTTATCTACTTAACTAGATTTAAAATGAAATTTAAACGAGGACAGTAGCATTCATGTACACAATCTACTGATTCCATCAAGATTAACTCTTTCTAATTAAAAACACTGTCAAAAATTGTACTAGCAACATGTCACTTTGCTTTTTATTATTCAGGAATAATACACTGAAGAAACACCTTTTCATTTATAACTCTGATGAGGCAGCACTTAAAATTAGTATCTCATGTGAAAGTGTCATTACAAATTGTCAAGATCTGGTAAATTAATGGAGATTGATATGACACTGATAATAAGATTAAGGTTACAGATTTTGACATAAATCCTTTATGGAGAATAAAAATAATATTGTTTAATCTATGAAAAATTTACTGTATCTTAATACCTTTTGAACTTTGCAAGAAGACTACCATGGTACAGTAGTGACTTTGAAAAAATTATTCCAAAATTGTCATAACATAACAGACATTTATTATGTACTATTGTAACCTGTTTTTACATGTAGACACAGTGCAACTTTTAAAAAAAATAATTACTCATCTCCATTTTTATGCAAAATTATTTCAATTCATAAAATGAATACCTAGTAAATTTAATTTATTAGGTTGTAATTATATTAACATTTAGCATACACTAGTGAGCTATAGAAATAATACTTTTTGACTTAGCAGGAAAAGATTAGTAATTCATTCTCGGACTTCAGTGTTTTTTAAAGCTAAACAAGAGCATGTATTTGATTGATTATAATGAGATTGAAAAACATCATTTTATGACAGTACAAGTGACCATTTTATAACCATACTTCACTGGTGAAATTTTAGCATCAAATGAGAGGGAGGAAAAAATAAATACTTCATTTTTACCTGCTGGTATTAATGTTTATCTAACAAAAAAACCCAACCATAGTTAAAAATAAAAATCTTCTGTCTTTTCAAAGCTATGTTATTTTTAAAGGTTAATTTTCAAGGAAAAAAATCAGTAAGTGGAAATACATTTATCTGTGCTCGTTAGGTTTATACTGTCACTTTTTGAGCAAACAGCTCAATAGGAAGTCCCTTCTTCCAGAAATCATTATCAGCATGAACTACATGTTGTCAGTGTTGTTAGTGTAAGGTTAAAATAATCCTTAACCTTTTTGGTTATTTAAATAAGTGTAAATATTGAATACAAAGCCTAGGATTCCACCAAAAAAAAAGAAATGAACATACTCATACCAAAACCTAAAAAATGTGTCATTCTGTTAAAATTCTATCCATCTGTTTACAAGATACCTAGGGGTTTTAATATTTTCAATGTATTCTTATGAGTAATGGTAGAGCATATGATTTTTAAATGATTTATTAGGAATCCAGAGAGACAGGAAAAACCAAGGATGCAATTAGAGGTGACAACTATCGATTAAAAATCCTTATCCAGTTCACTTAAAGAATGAAAAATGATAAATGGCATGATTTTATCATTGGACAGAATGTCGGAAAATATTCTTGTTTCTCCTGTATCTCTAGTGTTAACTTCTCTGGAGAAGCTCAACAGGCTTTTTGATGTTTGAGAAAGAGGAAAAATGTTATTAGTGTTTCACAACAGACATGTGGGGTGATAAGGTTAGGTATGAAACTGAAGGCACAGGTGAAGAATCCATCTGATTTTATGACCTTCTTTATAATGGCCCCTTAAATAATATTTTAAAGAAATAGAGAAATGAAAGGATGGATTTTGTGACGTTATTGCTAAATATTGATTATTATATTCTATTTAACAGTTTTATTAAGAAAGGTATACAATTCTAAGAATACAAATCTTAATGATTTATTTTCATTGCCAAAATAAAAACTCAAGAGGCCAAATTAGTCTTTGGCACAGCACTAATGAATGCAGTGAAACCAGGCAAGGGGTGATTTGAACTCATAATGTTTGATGATTTTCAATTTTTGGCAAAATAATTTCTCCCAAAACTCATTATTTAAAATGTAGAATGAAAAAAGAAAATAAATTTTTAAAAACCCAAACAAATGAACAAACCAAAGTAAAAACAAAATTTTCAAAAAAAATCCCATTCAAACAAGAGAATTGGGAAATGAACTGAAGTTTTGTTTTTTGGACTATAAACAACAATAAGAACATGCAAGTGAAAAGAAAACAAGGCAAAAGTTTCAGATCACTTAAACAGAAGTCTGAATATTGTGATCTTCTACTCTGGACTAATGTTAATCATGAATAACTGCTTTGCAGCCAAGCGATAAAACCACTGTAGTGGGCCAATAATTCATAAAAGAACTGAACTGTAAATCTCTCATGCATAAGTGAATCAACTCCAGATTAAATGACTGTCAAAATAGATCTCCACATCTAGTTTATTAATACCGAATTAACATTTTTTCTTATTTTTTTACATTATCTAATAACCTTTTTCTGCATGGAGCAATGCCAGAGCTGAGCAAAACCTGCTTTATTTCCACTTCACCTAGTACCAAAAATCAGGCAGTCCCTGGAATGTAAAAGGACAAACCATACTTAGTTGAAACATCATCATATTAAAAAAATCTCACAAAATAACATTAAAAATATCTTAGTCAAGACTTATTTGGAATTAAAGGAGTTTTTTGAGTTGATCAGCAGTGGGTTAGGATCCTCCAAATTGTATTGTCAGCTTGGCAGAGGAAGCAGTTCTTTCACACCATGCCTCAAGTGTGTCATTCTTTACACAGTTTATACCTACTTTTTTTTTTTTTAAAATCCTGATCATAATTCTGGAGACAATGTAATCTTACACCACAATCAAAAGGAACTCAGCATACTGATTTGAAAAATAGTTGCTAGTGGCACTAATGAAGCTAATAGAGGACCTAAAAGATATAATTTTAATTTTGTTTTCTGGCAGATTTTTATGGATAATAAAATGGTATCTGTCTGTCTAAAATGAATGCTTCAGTGCCCATGAAGTACAGTGACCACCTGAAGACATGAGTAATGAATTCATAGAATCATAGAATGTATTGGGTTG
>NW_010182242.1:53846-71417 GCF_000695765.1 Mesitornis unicolor | reverse complement strand
GCTCCCCGGCTCGGCGTGTGCGGGGCAGCTGATGCGTGGGAGGGGAGGTCAGAATCAGACGAAACCCCGCACACGTCCCCGTCTCTCTGCAGTTGAATGGGGTTGTGGGGTCCTCGAGCTTTGGCTCGGTGTCCTTTGCAGAAACCTTGCTTGTGCCGGGGTTTCTGGTCACTCAGGGCCTGGAAGGACCCAGTGCGAGGGCTTGGGCAGTGACAAACACCCCTCTGTTTCCCCCCCTCACACCCTGCAGGAAAAGGCTGCCGTGGGCAGTGGTGCCCAGCAAAACAGTTTACGCTGAGCCTGAATTTCCAGTGCAAAAAGGGAAGGTGCTAGGGAGAGCCAGGAGAAGCCTGGTCCATCTCGTGGGCGCCTCAACCTGGCCTCCATCTCCTTGCCTGACCCGACTCGCTTGCACCATCACTGCTCTGTGCCTCTCCTCTCTCCCTCCCCCTGGCCCTGCGTTTACTCGCTGCTTTTCTGCTTTCTGTCTAGAAACACCGCCACAGACGCAGGCAAAGCCAGGAGAAGACTGTTGTTTAAAAGCAGCGCGCTGAAGGATGTTTGTGTCACCACAACCTCTCCTGGCATCTGTAAAATCCAAGAGGACAAGCTGGCACAATGGGTGGAGAAAAGGAGGACTTAAGAGATAACCCAAGGAGGCCTGAGACTTTTTGTTGGCCACAGGGTCCGTAAATTATCTTGGCAGCCCCGTTTTAGTGTTGGAGGAGCGCGGGACTCCCATCCATCACAGGATCTGGAGGAGAGGCAGTAACAAAGGAGCCGCTGTGCAGAAGGGAAAGGAGGGGAACCTCGCTGAACCCTCACCCAGCAGGCTTGATGAGATGTAACATTGCTTCAACGTGCCATTATATCTACATTTAGAAAAAGGGTCCTAACAGAGATTGAGCTGCACTGATAAACAATCCTGTCAGATAATTGTTCTCAAACCAACCCCCTGCTGAGGGTCTCGGTAACTTCCATGTCACACTGATACTGTGCTCTGCCTGAATCCGAAGGAAGCTCACAAAGCACAGCGGGAGCAGAAGGAAGATGTGACAATGCCAGGAGTGGTGATCCCAAACAGTTACATGGATGAGTGAAATACTGGAAATTATCAGGAGTGCTTTAGTCTACCAGGAAATAATTCCCTATCCAGGAGTACCACTTTGAATCATGTACAAAGCCATATGCCTTTTCAGCAGAGACAAATTCCTAAATTGAGTCGTGTTTGGACATGCCTTAAAAAAAGCCCAGAAATACTCATTATTTTTTCAAACTGTTTAACGACAGGAAAGAGAACAAACAAAAGTGGATGCAAACCAACTGTGGTATGCAGTGAGGATGGAGAGTAGAAACTAGCATAATATTTAGTTCAGGTGGATTTGTTTGTTTGTTTTACAGTTAGGATTTTGATTCATGTTGGTGAAAGGTACAGATGTTTTATTACTGCTTCCTTTAATCACTTGGCCAGAAGTCCTACGAGCATCCTGGAACACCACCATGCCAGGCAATGGATCTGCACAGTACACAAAAATGATGCTTACCATAAAGAATTGGCATTGTAAATAATGTCAATTCCATGGGTCATGACTTCACTTTTGTATAAATACACATTGTAGAATATATTTGCATAACCTGTACTCATCACATATGTCCATGTTTACATGTCTGTAGTAATTTCAGCAGAATTTATGTAGTGAGTTTAGAATGCAGATTTTTCATCTGCAACTTTTACATCATCTGGGACTCTGAAACTAGAACTGTAAGATTGTATTTAAGTAAGAAAAATTACATGATGGTAGGCTCACCGTTCTGGGGTTTTTTTCATACCAGAATTAACAGGGTTTAAAAGCACAGACAAGAATCTCCTTGCAGTGAAAAGGGCAGGCACAGACCCTCCTGCTTTCAAAACTTCCAGTGACACCCCATTATCCAGCTGAACTTGAAGAAACTCCCTTAGCATCCTTGGGGAGAGTGGTTGTGTTGGTCCTTCGATGGCATGGGCTGAGGCTCTTCTGCATTCTGCATCCTGCAGCATTCACTTGACTTTGTCAGATAATGAAAGTTTTTCTCCTCTGGTTTGGAGGAGCCTTCCTATGGCAAATCTGTGCCTTTCTGCGATGTTTGCTCTGCAGCCAGCCCAAACCAATACAACGCCAACAGATGTGTGAACTTTTCCATTCAGTGTAATGAAGTGTTAGTTGCAAAACAGGGGGTTTGGGGATTTAAATTGCCTCATGTGAATCAGGCTGTGAAAGAGGTTTAAAATAAATCATGAATAAGTTATAAGTATTGTAATTTTGGCGTTACCAGCTCTAACAAGTCCATGGGTAATAGAAAGTGAAGACTTGGGCAGAATGGGGCCTGATGTCTCTCATTAAAGTTACCAATGTTTCTAGATAAAATTACAGCTTTGTGGTGACATAGCACTGAGTCATAGAAAAAGCTGAGAAGACACTTTCAAGTTTTTAAAACCTGCTGAAGAAAGGAGAAGGCTTTTGGCTGAAATCTGTCATCCAACTTATACCAAAGAGGAGTGCTTAGAAAGTGTGCATGTTACTTCAGCACAGTGCTTGGTATGGAGTTACTGGATGGTTAAGGGTAGCTTCTGAGGGTAAGAATTTTCCTTCGCTTGTTTTTGTTCACTGTCATAGTTACAAAAATTATTTTGACACTTCTGATTTGCCATGTCCATCAGTTACGGTGGAAAATCCGCTTTTCGTGCAGACTGAAAATCATCCTTGCTGAACTGAGAGAAGATGCGCTGAGGAATAAAGAAACCTGTCATGATTTAGGCAGTTGTTCTGTCACCTGATGACTCCTCCCCACCTGGGGAAGGGAATCGCGAAAAGGAAAGGAAACCTCTGGGTTGAAATAGAAAGAGATTTAAGAAAATAATAATAAAACAGTATTAATAGCAGTATTACTATAATGTATACAGAGTTATACTCAGCCAATACAGTAGGGGAGTAGGGCTCGGGAGTAGAACACTGAGCAAGACCCTCTTGGGATGGCAGCCATCAAAGAGAAAAAGCTGTCCCCAGCAAACTGCCCAGTTTGTCATGAGTGTGACATTTATGGTCTAGCATGCTTTCTATTGGTCAACCTGGTCACCTGCCCCAGGTTTCGTTCCCTCCAGCTTCTTATAAAGAAAGAGTTGTCAGGGCAGGTGCAACATCAAAACTGAAAACAGTCCATGATCACTACAGCAACCTGCGCTCCAGTGTTGGCTGAAAACTAAAAGTGTCTTATCAGCTTCTTCCAACTGAACACACGTGCTGAAATCTTGTTAGAAATGCAGTTTTCCTGAACAGAAAACTGATTCTAAGGTTCTATCCCAGTAAACCAGGACAAAACCACCACTCCAAATGATTTACCTTAAACTGTGTACCTGCTAGCACTTTTCCTCTCTTCTGTAGAAAATTTTAGTGGAAGTCACATCCTTTACAGTCCGGTCACAGCAGCAGCAATGAGCAGCGCCAGCCCTAACTCTTGTGGAGGCAGAAATTGGTGTTCATGCACTGCATGGGCTTCTCTGCGCTGTCTTCCTTTGATCTCGGGTGCGTGACAAAATCCCCCGAGTGGTTGGATGTTCAGTCACCTCATTAGGTTTTGGGAGGTAGGAGTTTGCTGTGACATGGCTTCCAAGAGGAAAAAATGGTCACCATTCCACTTACTAATACTACTGGCAAAAGACCACTCTAGAAAGTTGTACTTAATGATAACTCCAAGATGACTGTTGCTTAGAAGATCAGAAACGAGAGAAGTGGATACCTGTGGTCTGAAACTGCAAGCAGGTGAATGCCTACTGAGTTTTGATTTACCTACTGAGTTATTGTGAAGCAAAGCCTAAACTATTAATTATTGTTCAATATAAATGTTTCATACAAATTCTGTGTTGTTTCCAAGTCCAGTATTCTTCTCTGATTTTTCAGTAGGCTCTGGTCAGTTACTGCGCAACAGCTCAGGGATGGATTATGAGAAATACTAGGTTGTTAAATCTTTGAGGGAAAGAGGCTGCCTGTTCCTGGGTTTATAAAGAAACAGGAGAACGGTGCCATAATTCTGGTTAGGATCTTTTCACATAGAGTGATGTTGATGATGCTGATGAGAATAATACTGAGGTGCATTTCATCTTTGCCTTTTAACAATCTTGTTTGGAGACATCTGGAATCTTTTATAAAAATACTCAAACTCACTTTCCCTTACTGCAGTTAGAAAAATTAAGATTTGGCTTCATTCTACAAAGCTGCTTTGCTTTAAGTAGCAGTCCTGCAAAACAACTTCACATATTTCTTTTACTCTAGGCTTTATTACTGAGAATTTTTGCATGAAATGGGGGTCTTTGTTTAAAGGTTCCTGCTTCTTATTCATCACAGCTTGTTGGATTTGAAGCAGTTATGATACGCTCTATGGAAGGCTTCAATCCCTTCAGAGCAGAGAAATTTAAGCAGGAATAGACTAACTTTTAAGAATCTAAGTTCTTGTTTTCATGCAAATGTCCTCATTTCCTTAGAATAGAGAAAGGAACAGGGAGTCAATATGTGACATAGAGTGGGAAAAAAAAGAATGTTTCGAGTGTGCTAAAGTTGGTATATGGGCATCAAATGTTTTTTTAATGTTATAATGATACCTTACATTCAGCTTTGCTTGCTTTTATCCTAAAGGGGAAGGTGTGCACCAAGGGTTTGTGTGTGTGTAGGGTTTTTTATTCTTTATACAGGTAATACATCTTGCTCAGCTAGAGACACACTAATATCACCGACTTCCAGCTACTGGAATATCACCCTGTGTGTTGGCTAAGCAAGCCAGGACTAATAAAGTGCTGAAAATGCTAGCAGCCTGTCTCCATTAGTGTTCTCAAATTGATTGCCATGGAGGAAGATGTGATAATTGGAAATCTTTCCAGAAAGTTCTACAACCATCATGTCAGGCACTACTAGACAAAGCCAACAGTGGAGCAGAGTGTGGTTAACCAGCTGGCACTGTCCTCCTTACAACAGGAGGAAATTGTGGAGGAGGAAAAAAAGAAGAAGAGAATTAATCGATCTTAAGTATTTGGCAAAATACAACATTAATCCCTCCCTGGTATAAAATGCCATCCAATTTTTACTTTTGCATCTGATGTAAAAGTAAAATCCACATTGTACTTTTGCATCAGCAGCATGGGATCCTCTTCCCACTTCATGACATTGAAGAGGTGGCTAGCTAAAGACCAAAACAGAAGAAATGAGTGTCACCTCTTCTTGCAGATATCACTTCCTTTACTATTTTATGGGTTTCAGCACCGTAACCTAGTTGAAAATGCTTTTCACAGGTGAAATTTGCTCTAAGTACTTCCCAGATTTTTGCCACTGTAGTTTTACTAAAAGCTAGCCATGCTCTTTAAAGGAAAACACCATGCACATTTTGCAGTGGTATGTGTAGGGTCCCAGAATGGTCATTTTAAAAATGCCCTTTCAGAAACTGTCATTACTGGTAGCTTTTGACTTGATGTTTATGCGCCTTTTCAATGTCCTGAGTAAAGTTATCATCAAAACACTGAGTCAGTGCCATTAGCATCAACTTTAAGCAGCAAAACAGTATAAATAGTATCTGCTCTCATCTGATTTTTTCCCATTCCCCATATGCAGCTTATCTATTCCACTCTCCTTACCCTGGTCTCTCTGTCCCTGTTAAACTACTGAATAAATTTTACTCAGTGTAACCCTATTCTGAACAATAACACCAAAAGAAAGATCATTAATTTAAAAATGTGAACAGAACCAAACTGATTAAATAAAAAGAATTCTCAGAACAACTGGAGATTTATAAATAGAAGTGGAGTGCAGATCTCCATGAATTTACAGCATGTAAAATTGGTTCAGACCTAAGAAGCAGTTTTGGTTTGATTTAGAGGGTTCTCCTGGCTGGTTGGGTTGGTTTGTTTGCTGGTCTGCTACTCTCTCCCTGTGCTCTGCCTGACTGGGTTATCCCTTGCCCCTCAGGAGCGAGGAGAAGATCCTTGACCAAGGGTGGTCCCTGCCACCAGTGGGACCCTGCCACAAATCAATTTGGTAGAGAATTTAAAGGCCTTTTTCGTAGAAAATGCCCATCATAGAGAGCTGGAGATAGTTATTATTGTGTTCTGCAGAAGAGGACCTCCTCACAGGTCCCACCTACTGGAAGTACCTTGTAACATTTAGTCAAAGACTGTCTGTAAAACAGCTGTGCCATATTTCCCCCATGCTCCAGGGCTCTCCCAACCCTTTACATCAGTCCAGAAATGTGCAGAAAGAGACAAAAACCCACAAGAGTTTGCAACAACAGGGAAATAGTTGTGGCACTTTGATTTCTAACCAGCTGTGCCCTACTGCAAGCAGTGCAGCAAGGAGACACTGTGAAAGATGACAGCACTCAGGAATCAGATGAGGTACGAGCCCAGGACTGTCCCTCTGTGCTGCCTCTCGAGATCTGCCAGAATCACAGCATCTATCTATACTGAGACCTTGCTGTTAGAAGCAGGTTTATCTAGACCTCAGTGTGCCCATGTGTTTTCTTAGTCCCGTATTCATGTTACTCAGAACAAAAGCGACAGTCAGAGTCTTATGACAGTGAAGTTTTGGATGGAGCTGGACATTACTGTGACCACTCTGCCCGCTCTACCCCTTTGACACAGTCCCTCACTCTGAGCTGGGATATGGAAAGAGAGAGAAAGATGGATCACGAGGCAGCAAAAAAATGCATGTTTTGTTTCAGGAAGCACTTCTTTTAAGCAGTGGTATTTCTTCACCTGCTGTCCCCAACCATTTGATGGCCACTCTCCAAGGTACCTCTCACACTTGTCCATTGTTGCTAAATGATTCACCTGAATCAGCCCATTCTCTTATGTAGTTTTGGTTTCTCTCTCCCCAAAAGAACACACCATCTGTAAAAAACAGCCCATTAGATAATGCTTCAAGGCTCTGAAACAGAAACAAATGCTTAGTGAAGAACCTCGATAGTGACAGCAGAAATGTGAAGGATTATATTATATTTATGACCACTAGCCTGTAGAGAAAAATTCTGCCTTTGCAAAGTCCTCAT
Organism: Mesitornis unicolor; assembly: GCF_000695765.1. Classification (NCBI taxonomy): domain Eukaryota; kingdom Metazoa; phylum Chordata; class Aves; order Mesitornithiformes; family Mesitornithidae; genus Mesitornis; species Mesitornis unicolor. The sequence continues at coordinate 64,352 of NW_010182242.1, read as the reverse complement.
TCTGTTTAACACATACTGAACTTTGCAGTCTTAAGCTCTATATATTTTCATATATTTTTGATTGAACTTTGTGTAATGGTTCGTATGAAAGAAAGCAAAACTGGAGCTCCTTCTACTTCCCACAGCCTGTTTTTGAACCATAAGTGTACTTTGCTTTTTGAAATTGATATCCCCATTCAAACAAATATGTGATAAAAAATGTTTTCATGTGTGAAAAAGCCATATGCAGTGTTGAAATTCTGGCCAACTTGTTATACAGATACTACATGCTAGAGAAATGATGAGTCAGTAGGGGAATTTTACTCAGCGCATAAACGCACTCAACTTCATAAGCAACACCTTGCCTTCACTGCTCTTAGTCCTGCCAGCTGGGAAGATAGAAATGTTCATGGTCATAGATAGGTAGGGTAGCTTAGGAAGCTATTCTGCTGTTTCTGCTGTGGTTTGGTTTTGTTTTAGTTCGTTTTTTTTTAAAGTTATGTACTCTCTGTAATATCAAATACTGCCATGGTGCTTCCCAGTCTCTGATGGGAAGGAAAAAGCCATTTCAGCCTTTGCCTCCAAACTTGCAAGACTCCTTGCTCTGTAACTACCCACACTGTTGTTGTGCTTAGCATGGGCAGGAAGCTACCTGTTGGCTTTCTATGTGATGCATTCATTTTGCTAATTATTTACAGGAAACAGAACGAGAACATAGGCTAGGCCAAAACTTGTCCATCATATGTTAGCTCATGCTGGCTGACCCAATTGTTCCCCTTGCTTTTTTCTGCCATTTTTATTTACACATCGGGATTCAAGAAAGAGGTGATCCCTTAGCCCATCACTTGCTATAGGCCTCTGAGAATGAATTAAAATCCAATAAATCTATCTGTAAATGCAGCATCCCTAGAAAACAGACAGCAGCTTTGCAAACATGCTGCAGTCATGGTGTGTTGAAGGCAAACTGTGTAACTTCTTTCCTGTTCTCAAAACCATCCTGGGGCACAGATACACCACCAGAAGTTCCCTTATCAGCCTATTTTAAAAAGTGGGCTTGAAATATATCCTCAAAGATAACTACAGGAAAAAGATCTTTCCAGAGATCACTCTGTCTGTAACTCTCTCTGGTGTTGCTGCGTGTCCTGGCCGTGGTGAGTACCATTCCCAAACAGGAAAAGAGATGCATCCAAAAAAACTACCTGGGGTATTGTAGAAAAATCCCAGTATCTTAAATTCTGTCTGGGAAACAAAGCAATGATCACAGGTCTTGGAGTACACATGAAAAACAGTCTGTTAAGAGGATTGCTGTGTTTTGTTCTCCATGTCTGAGGCACAGTTTAGTGTATCTAGTGGAGCTGTTGATGTGTCTCCTTTCTTCAGATAAATCCATCTCTCTGTTGCATGAAACTCCTGCCAGGTCAGCCGCATTTCAGACTGAGCATAACTGTGCTTAGGATCTCCAGACTCATGTCAGGGCTCGGTATATACATTTATAATATTGGAGTCTCATCCATATGTATAAAGGCTCTCTAATAATAAATAAGTAAATATAAAATTAAAACAAGAGAAATGGTGAATAATCTGCTAAATGTAAATTTTCAATCCAAGGATGTGAGTCAAAGGGTCAATGCACAATATCTGCTGCAGGATTTCTCAGAGTTAAGCTGTGTTGCCTCTGTATCAGCAGAGGTGTGGTGGTGACTGAAGTAGTGTTTGCTTCTGGGGTCCACCATCGGGGACTGGCGGCCAACAGAGAGGGGTTCGGAGAAAGGCTGAGAGGCTTAAGTAGATCAAACCATTTAGCTTAACAAAGACAAGATTGAGGAGAGAGTTGGTTGTAATTTATAAATTTCCCATCTCCCTGTAGAAATAGAATAGAATAGTAGAAATTTGATAATCTATGGCATTTCAGTCAAGTGGAAAAAATTCTGACAAGAAATTTGAAACTAGACACATTTTAACATGGAAGGTAATTAATTATTTGAACCATTTACAAAGGATTGTAATGGATTCTCCATCACAAGACAATCTGAAGTTGAAAATTATTCATTTTCTCAGAGAAATCCTCTAGTTCCTACAGGAGTAAATTTAAGAAAGTCCTGTAACCTGTGTAATATGGGGGGGGGAAATGGATGAACACCAATTGTCTTTCCAGCTCTGTGATCTATAAACTTACACCAAATAGCTAATGCATAGCTACCTATGTCAGATATTTTCCTACTGTAACTAGTAAGTATGGTTCAAACATTTTCCCTTAATTTACATTTGCTTGGTAAATTTACAGTGAAGGCCAATGACATGCTTGCTATTCAGGTGGGACATTTTGTCTGGCAAAGATTTCAAGGCTGGGGAACCCATAATCATCATTTAGCCTGAGAACCTCCAGCACAGAGCATTGCCTTTCACCCCGTCATTCCTCCACTACTTCAGGAGCTGATGTCTAATTGACGGCAACCGTTTCCAAAATGTGCATGGACTATAGCCATTATTACGCCATGGGGGTACAGAGGGAAGCGGGATGCCCCACTCCTTGTCCATCCCAGTGGAATGTGAGTTCCTTTGCAAATTACACCCCAGACCCAATGTCACAGTTTAAGATCATTAGGCAACTGAGCACCATGAAGCCGTTCACTCACTTCTCCCCTCCCACAGTTGAATAGGGAGAAGAAAAGTATAACAAAGAGCTCATGAACCTCTATGATCAGGACCTCTCTATCTGTGATCACCTTTCACTGATGCGTATGAAATAAAAAGGAAAAATCTACTTTAAAATGGACAGAGAATTTTTTGGTTCAATACTTGTCCAAGATCTTCCCAGCCACTGCATCAAACCGTAATGTCTAAATCCAGCAGTGTCTGTCTCTGAGCAGTGCTCAATGCAAATGTTACTTGACCTAGAAAATTACTGCTCACAAGGAAAAGGAGAACTCTTTCGATATTTTGATGGTAAGTCATGAAGACCAACTATACAGGGAACTGTAAATAAACATTACTTCAAAGTGTAGCTCTAGGCAGTTCTGTATAGTTCATCTGAAGCCATTACAACATACACAGCTATATGAAAGAGTCAAGATACAGGAGGGAGTGTCTTTTATTACAGCTGGAGAAATGAATATAACAGTTGTTCTAATCAAAGAGGTTAGTTACCTTTTCCTGCAGACTTTCTGGTTTTGAGCTGCCATGGCCGCAATACTACCACTCTTTCTGGATAAACAGTATTGTTAAGAGAACTGATTTTACATACAACACAGAATACTTGAGAAATAAAACAAAGGCAGCTATCATACAGAGTAAAACATGCACTTTAAAGCAAAGATTAGAAAACTAATGGTCAGATTTTCTTACTGTTTTTTCTTTTTAAAAAAATGAGACGACAAATTTGTTTACAGAAATAATGCCTTCTCCCTCCACAGTAGGTCTTGAAGTTCAAATGGGTAGAAATAACAGTAAAAATAGTTAAAAGAATCTGCAGGTTGAACTACTGATGTCAGTTACTTCCTTCACAGAATATATCTTTTTATGAATTTTATCCACGATCAAGTTTAATCTGTTTGCTATAATCATGGACTCATAATCATTTTTCTTAACTTTGTATCAAGATGTAATGAAGATCATTTAAAAAAACAAACACCAAACAAGCAAACAACAAAACAACACTTTGATTTTACCCAAACAAAAAGTAAGAGAAGTGTGAGACAATGGATATCACTTTTTTTTCCTGTTCAAGTTAGGTGGCACCAACATTGTAACAAAAACCAAAAGTACTCCCCTCTCCCACCTTCTTTTCTGAAGCCCAAAACAATCACTCATTTACTAAATGACTGTGATGTGAAGCTACACTTGGACCAGCGTGTTAAACAACTGAATGAGACTCTGCTCGCAGAGGGTGCAGATGATTCAGATCTGAGTGATGTGCATTAACAACAGAGATTAGTCAGTCAGCGCTATGTGAGCATTCAGGTGGCAAAATGAGCAATAAATGGCAATGCATTGTAAAGCATTAGGGATTTTTGGAGGATGAGGGAGAAGGAGGGAAAATTGCTGCTATCTGTAGAGCAATTTAACAGGTAGCACCAACTTTGGAATAATAAAAAAACACTCAGAACCTCACCTATTTGCAATATTGGGTCAATAGGGTGATTAGAGAGTGAACCTACATCAGGTAGCTATTGGGGCAATTTGTGCTTTTGACATGGCATCCTGAATAATTCTGCTCAGGACATCCACAATGACCTGGATTTTTATTTCTTCAGCTGAATAATTTTGATAGCAATCACTAAATATTTAGTCAGAAATTTTGCTAATAGCAAGGAACAAGTTTCCCTTTGAGAAGGGTGCTCAATGCGGTGAGTGCAGTCTGGACATTCAAGATAACCTCACCCTTCAGTTAGTGGAAAAATCCCATCGAAGCAGGGCAATACCAGCAGATCCCTGCTAGGCCAGACTCTGGCACTGCTAACACTTAATCGCTTCACACTTCACTTTGAAAAACGTTTTTTTATTTGGGAATTTTGCAGTCAACCCCCTCTCCCGAAGCAAGCTCCCAAAGCTTGCTCCAGTTTCTAATGTGAATCACTGTTGCTACACAAACTTAGACTTTAAGTTTATCGATACTGTGTGAGAGGTGTACTGGGTATAAGGGATTTGCCTATGCTGAAACCTCCGCCCCCACTATCACACCTGCTTTGGGAATTTGGATTGCTGCTAGCAAATATAGGTAAAAATCACTTATTGTACAATGAAATTTCTCAGGGGAATGCTACGCCTGGCTGCTTTACACAGGCTCTCAAAATGCATTTTGAAATTACACAGCGATAAAATGTAAAAATCACCACCACATTTAGCTTGCACCTTGAGTCTGTGCGCAGGGCCACATCTAAGGGCATCTCTACCAGGCGGTCCCTGAGGCATGGTGGTTGCCAAAGCTGCCTGCTCTTAGCAGCAGCTTCTGAGAGCCCACAGTGGGTTAATTGACCCTGTCTCCTCATCATGAGATTTGTGACAGGGGATCCGTGATGGCATAATATGGGACATCTTTTCCAGATTTCTCAATAAAGGGCATATTGCCAAAAATATTGGCATGCGCTCTTCAAAGATCTCACTGCGAAGGAGGGAGGGTTTAATGAGTGGGCGGCATAAAGTCAGGCCCCTTTCTTCTGGGGTTTTGTATAATTGCTGCCAGCCTCAGCCAGGGATGGGTGTAATGAGCCTGGCATCTTCCTCCCCAGCACGTTCCCAGCTGAATGAGGCAAAGAGGCACAGATGTCCCTTATCTGAGGGGACAGGGAGGCAGGTCACACACTACCACCCACTAGCTGCCCTCTCCCAAGGCTGAGGATGCTGACATTCCCCATCCCAAGGCTGGTGAAGTGTTAAGACAGCATTTTCCAACCCAGAGAACAGGCCCTCTGGAGACCAGGCACATCTGCGAAGATGCAGGATGGCAGAGCAGAAGAGCAGAGGAGCGAGAAGAAATCTCTCCTGTAGATTCCCATTTTGAGGGGCAGAAGTTGGTCTGGGGACAAAGTAGCAGGTAGGGAGTACCTGGCCATTGCATGCTGCACCCCTCCCATCTCCTTGTCCCATCCTGCTGCTTTTTTTCTACTTTTCAGTACACTTCCTAATATTTGCTTTGTGAATAACAACAGACGTACGATTACACTTGTCTGCAGAGGTGATTACTTTAGGAAGCCCAAACTGAGAACTGAAAACTTCAAAAGCTTTAATTTGCCCATTTCTATAGATAACCATTTTCAAAGAAATTACTTCCTTTAAAGAGACAGTTTCTTTGTGACAGTAATGCTCTCATGTAGGAGGGCACATAGCTTTACAACTCAGGCACAAGTTGAAGCATTTCTGCTACTGCCTACACCAAAATAGATTCATAGTTTTTAAGAAGGAAGAAGCCACTTTCTCATCTAATCCATTGTTCTCTATAACACAGGTCACATAATTTCACCTGGTTTCTTAGTAACCTGTAACTCTCAAAGTATGTGCTTAAGAAGATGGGCATTTTCCACACATTTTAAAAACACATATATTCATCAGGTCACATGTGAGATGGAGCTTTCAGATAATGAGTTTACCTTCTACCTGTAACTAATCAGCTGTCTCCCAGCTGATGAGATAAGGCTAACAAGCAGCTTACTTAGGGGAGGGAGCCTTCTAGAGCTAAAGAGACCGGGTCACATTAAGGATAAGGCTCTGTTATGTAAAGCTGGGTGATCTACCTGCTACCTGGGTGATGGTAGGGAGCTGGAAGAAGTCAGGTGGTAGGATCTGGCTTACCTATTTTACCTGGCTTTGGCTTATGCTTGCAATTGATTTAGTCCCTTTAGGAAGAGTCTCAGAAAGTGCTGCCTGTGTGCATTGCAGCTGGCTGCTTTGCCAGCCTGCTCAAGGGAAATGGGGCTGAGGAGGAAAAAATGAGTGGAAAATGTTCAGCTGATGCAATGGTTGTTTTGCTACAGCAATCCTTGCTGACCTATGTGAGATGTGAGATATTTGATTGTGGTATGTGTCCGTTGTCTTTCAATGGCAATTGATATGATTTTGTAGAGTACTTTAATCTATATTTTTGTCCTTCAGCAATGTTGCAACTGTAAACTCTAATAAGGAGGGTCTACCACCGTGCAATGCAGAGGCCTACATACGATGGACAATGCCTAATACTAGGAAGTGTGTTAACCTCTTCTGTAGGAGTTCTAATTCGCTAGTGAAAGCATCTGTAGCATCAGGGGCTTCAAGTCTTGCTAGAGCTTCTGTTAAAGCCTTGCAGTACCAGGTGCTGTACACAAATTGGTTTGGTAGCTCCCTCCAACCAAGTTCCTGCCATCTGTCACAGAAGTGCTCAAATGGGTCTCTTAATCCAGCAGTATGAATGCTCAAATCTATAGAGGCTTATGCAGACATGCTCCCCCGCTTTGTAGTTCAGGCAAAGATCCAAAAAAAAAGGAAAAAGGAAAAAAAAAGAAAAAAAAAAAAAAAAAAAAAAAAAAAGCCGGGGGGGGCAGGGATCTGGATATCCAGGGTGCAAATCATGCAGAACTTAAAAGCATTCTGCCGTCTTTTACTTGTATTTACCATCAACTGCATGGGTTTAGTCCTGTGATTCTCTTCCAGCTGAAGGCTCAACAAAGCCTGGGGGCCGGCTCCCTTCCCTGTGAACAAGTGCCTGCACTACACTAGATGGCACTGCTTAATACTCACGTTTTCCTCTTGTCTCTGCTGTGTCCCTTCCCTGGATCTGGAGCATCCTATAGCTGCCACTTCATCAGACCTTAACCAATGCTCTGTGGTCACTGGTGATGGGATCACCTGCAGGGAGGTATTCAGAGCTGTTGTCTACTGAGGCAGTAGTAGCAGTCATCAGAAACTTGTGCTACCTTCCTCTCTTGATGCTAATAAATGAGTAAAGCAGAGCTTTTTAGACATCACACAGTTAAATGAAGACTGAATTTTGATTGTTATCTTTGACTCTTGTTAGCATCCTCCATCTCTTTTCTCTCAAGACTGGAATAAAAGGCTTTGCTAGAATTGCTGCAGCCATTAGTCATTTCACAAAGCAAGATACCTGAGTGATAATAAAGCTGTTAGATACTGATCAATAAATATGGAGGGAGGGCAAGCCATAAAGTAACAAATCTCTTTGCTCTCATCAATAGCCTATAGACTTGGCAGTAGGGTTTCTGCTTTCAGTGTTCAGCTAATTCTGAAGCTTAATTTTTACAAGGAAGTTCTGATCAAAATTTAGGAATGCAGTTGAATGTTGTGCCTTTCACTCACTAATAAATTGCTGAGTATATCTAAAATGTGAGAGCATAGACTCCTACCAGTATTTTATGCACACTTGGAAATATGGTGTATGCTTGCAACAGTCAAACATCGAATTTCATGACTAACGTATAGCTTTTGTGTAACTTCAAAATATGTTGTAAAAGCAGTGATTACTTGAAGTATTGATCTCCTCCAAGAGTAAGGATAGCCAAGTGCTCTTAACCTAAGTTTGATGTTTTGAAATCAGCTGGGCCTAGAATACTTAAAAACTGACTAAAGTTGTAATAGAATATTTCTGAAGGTGGGTAAAGTTCTGGGAAAGGGCAAGTGAGATAGCCCTCTCAGGAAAAGAATGGGCAAAGCAGAGGATTATGGCAGCTGTCAATTGCCCAGCCTGATGCCAGTTCCTGGAAAGAACACACATAAAAAGATTGGGAAGTAATGGGGCGGATTGCAAAGAAGTAACAGCCTGCGCCGGTTCCTCATTGAGAGCCCACCTGGCTTCCTCTGACATTGAAGCAGGCCTTTTAGCTGGGATGAAGCATCAAAGACACCTTGGCTGTTAATGCTTGATCTGTTTAACTCCCACTTCCATTGCCTAAGTCAGAGACCAAACTTGAAGATGACTCAAGGTGGGAGGGACTGCAAGTGCACAAGAGGGTTATTTAGAATTTTAAAAATCTGGAAAAATGAATTAAAAATACTGGGTGAGATTCGATAAAGATAAATAAGATGCAATGAATTTGATTAAGTTGATTATTCCTCCACAGTAAAGGATGAAAAATAAATGGTTAGGTAGGATTTTTTCAGAAAAGAGTCTTGGGAGTATACTAAACATAAATCATAACTGTGCGGTTGCCAATACTCCCCCCAAATCTCATAGGAGTGGGAGATACAGACAGAAATATAGATTGCGAGACACATGGAAAGATCCCTTTTCCACCCATCATTGATCAAGCCTCAGCTGGAGCCCTGTGGCTGGTTTTGGATATTATACTTTAAGAGCAATGTGACACACTTGGAGAGCATCCAGAGGAGAATAACATGTTCCCCTTAGTAAAGAACATAAATTTAGATTTTTTTTTTTAATTTGTATCTTTTCTAGATTAAAAAAGAAAAGTCTGGGTGTGGAAGAAGGGGAATGATCACAGTTTTCAAGTGTATAGAGACCATTTCAGAGAGGAAGGGACTGTCTCCAAATATGGAAAATAAGAGAAATGGCTTTAAACTGGTGCAAGGAAGATCAGGGGCTCACCTGCCTTGAAACAGTGAAACCTTCTGCCCTGTTTCTCTATTATGATCTTTAATAGTAATACTGACACTTTCATTTAAAAGATACAGCTGTGCAACTCCAGATACCGGATTTGGTAAGCTGACAAGGCTGATGGTCTATTTTGAAGACCCCAACACTGAATTTTATTGGTGTCCAAAAAATGTTCTTTATTTTCTCCCTGAAGCCATGCTGAATTGCTCATCTGAAATAAAAATCATGTATGTGGCTATGCATTCAAGACTTCTCCACTGAAATGTTATACATACTTCTTTTTCTGGAAATAATAAATTAGTAAATAATAATATTTTAAATAAGATCATTTACATATTGTTGTTTTTTTTCCAGTGGCTCAGTAAGTAGTAGGTGTAGACTGTACCTTTCAGCATGGCTACAAAACAGGCCCTACACCAGGTTTATAAACAAAAACATAAATTGAGCTTTCTGGAATTCTCTATCCAGGCTTAAGCCTAAATTTGAGAATTGGAGCCTCTCAGGGCGTATAACAAAGAGTGGGGGAGAAATTGCTCTGTGCAGCTGAGAGGAGGCTGTCAATGGAAATTTGGGAACCATGTAGCTAACCTTGAGAAGAATGAAAACCAGAGTCTTTCTAAACCAGAACAACTTGGCTATCTCAAAAACATAAATTAGGAAAGGAATTATCATTATGTTTACTGTGCAATATACTCTATTTTGGTAATATTCCTCCACTGAAAATATTTAGGACGTACAAGCTGAAAAAGGTTGCATAATCCTGGTACGGGATTGCTCATCATATACTGCCTGATGCAGCAAACAAATTTTTCATTTGCCCAGAGTATCAGGTTTCCACAAAGTACTTAATCTTGCCAGCATTAAAATGCAACAAAAAACTTCATGCACCTTAATCATAACACTGCAAAGGAGACAAAACAGGGAGATATCTACATGCTAAGTATGAAAGTTTTCATCCTTTTGTTTTCAGCAAAGACTGTGATTCAGTCTTTTTCCCCGGATAAGATAATGATTTTTTTGAAACATTAAGTCTCATTGATGTGAATAAACTGAAGAAAAGTTTGATATGAATATATTCATATGTTTGTTGAGGGTTTTACAAACTAGAAATTTAGTAAGAGATGCGAGTGAATACTTTAGGAGCCCTGTGTTGGGAAATAGACTCGTGTTCTGTTTTCAAATCTTAGTTCTGTCACATTTTTAAGCACTGTAGAATTTATGCCCAGCTTCAAATGCAGCACTAGAAAGAGTATTTTTCTTCTATAAACATCGTTGGGCAGATGACAGAAGCCTGCTAAACCTTAACTTAGGTACAAATAAATTTTAACTCTATGTGTATTAAGTTTTATAGGTGGGTTTAATGTATGTTTCACCTGACATGAAGTACCATTTTACACAAACCTGAGACTTATGACTGAGTTATATTTGAAGATGGTGGGAATAGACACTTGAAAGGAAAATATTCTAAGGAAATCATGTTTCCCTAC
>NW_010182242.1:3288-53815 GCF_000695765.1 Mesitornis unicolor | reverse complement strand
TCCCTACAAAAAGTAAATTAAAAAAGGAAATATTTTGCCTTTTATGCCACTGTCTTCTATTTCTGTATATAAAAAATGATTGCAATATGGATAAAAGGGAGAATGGAGTGGGCACCTCATGAGTATTTCAGATAGGTGCTTCCATTCTTCTGCTTACCTTGCCCCTTGCTTGTCAGTCTCTGGAGCTCCCTTACTCCCTTACTCCCTGACTCAGTGTTGGTCACTTTTGGGGTAGCCCTGAGCCTAGACAAGGGTTGAATTAGATTACTGGATGCTGCCCACTGCGAATGCTGAAAAGCCCTTGAGAATATAAAATCCTTGTTTCTCTCAATCCTGTTAGGTATTTCCCTACTTAAATACACCTTAAAAATCTCCCTCTAAATTATCTATAGGTGTAAATCCCATTCGAAATCAATAGCAATTTTTTTTTCTTTTTTTTTCCCTAAGTGATCAATGTACTTTTAAAAATCCCACCCAAAGCTTTACCACGTGGACAGGAAGATAGCACTTGCTTGCCCGAGTTTCTTATGGCCTATATTTGGTGTTATGAAACTTCTATTTTTGCAGAGTTCCTGCCATCCAAACTCAGCAAGGTAACTGTGCTGAAGAAGGAATGCTGTTTTGATTGAAACTCAGTGGAAACAAACTTGGACTGAAATTTTGCATTTTTTTTTCTTAATATTTTGGGACTTCTGAAAAAGTGACTTGCTGAAGGACCACCTCCTGCTTATCCAGCAAACTCTCATTCTTGGGCGTGTGGAATCTGCTATGCAGCAATGAAGCACAATCAGAGGAAAAACAGTAAACACTGAGGTGCTGCAGATACACCATGCTTGTTATTCCCAGCACCTCAAATTGGTTTTGTTGCATACAATCACAGCACAAGCTGGATATTGAAAAATTATGATTCAATAATTTGAGCTCTCCTCTGCACTGGCACAAATAATTCAAGACACTTTTCCTGAAATCTGCTTTAATGATGAAAATATTGCTGATTTTCAGTGCAAATGTACATCTGCTTTATTTACAACAACGTCCAAAGTTAGCTTTAATTCTTTCACTTTGCAGCTTGTAAATGATCCTAGCTCAGTAATGAGGTCTTCTTACTCCTGTGCATTTCCCATAAGCAGCAAGGATCACATGTTCATATAGAAAAATAACTTTTAAAAGGTCTTCTAGCTTCTTAAAAGAATAATTTTATGAGAGCTGCTCATAACACCCAAAATTTTGTAGAGTACTTCCTACATGAAGCCCTTAATACTTTTAGCTTTCTGTGGGTTTTATGATTTACTTGGATTTTTTCATGCTGAAAAGTAGTGTTTTACAACTTTAGGTTTTGGGCACAGGACTGTCAATAAACACCTCTGTGAAATCAGTGTGGTTTGATTTTATCTCCCCCCTTTCTTATCTTTCTTATCTTACCTTTTTTATCTCCTCCTTACTTTCTTCTCTTATTCACTTCCAAAATTATTTTTGAGAAAGTGTAAACTCAAAATTCAAAGGTCAGTTAACAAAACAGGTTATTTGTTTGAAATGACAAAGCCATGAAGTGCAAAGCTGGCTACCTTCACAGATGAGGATGCTCCACTGCATGGAAACAATGCGAGCCTTGTCCTGCAGACTTTTCTTCCATCCTTCCTGAAATTAAGAAGAGCTAAAGCAGGATTTCACAACTGTCTCATAAAGGAGATCAACTTTCAGTGGGAAAAGGGACTTGTATCTTATTTTAAAAAAAAGGTAAAAAGTGCAGCCTCAGTCATGATCTGTATCTTGTGTCTGTTCTTGCTGTTAAGAGAGCATGGCAAGGTGGTAGTGGTCTTGGCTAGATACATTCACATATCCAAAAAAATGCACTAAAGGAGAAGTAGGCATAACAAATGCTTTTCAGGCACTTGCTGCCAGGGGCTGCACGTTTCCTAAAATCCTTCCTCCAAATGTGTTATTGTATACAAACGGTTGGCAAGCACACACATAACTAGTCTGAGTACAGATGGTTTTGGTGGTCTTAATGGTGCTTTTAGTTTTTTTTTCTTTTCAGTTTTCTCCCTTTCTTTCTACATGCACATGGATGTGGAGGAGAGAGGGAGGTGAATCAAGTAACAAGAGTCTCATTTCATATTTGTTAACTGTGGAAACAGAGTTCTCTTTAATGTTTTCTTCTTTTCAGAAGCTCACATTTGCTATTTTAAGTGTCCCAGCAGCTTGCACAGAGTAGAAAAATGCCATATAGAAAAACCAGGCTGGGCCATACCACATCATCTTGAGAAGCAAGGCACCACATGGGAGCCACCACCAAGCCCAGCAGTGAGGTGGTCCGAGGGACCGCACATCCCCAAGCCTTTGCATGGCCAGCAGCGTGCTCCAGGCTGGCATCCTCACTAGGTATTTTCTTCCTGAAGGGAGGAACAGCCACTGTTTAAAAGACAAAGATTCAAACCTTGATGACATCTCTGTCAGTACTGATTGTGCAGCAAAACTTACATAATTCCAGCAAACGAGTGAGAAATAAATTCACTGTCCCACAATTCACTGAGACTGTGTCCCTGCACATTTGTCATTGCTCTTTGGTGGGTGGTGGCTTAGCTTTTCTTAGCAGCATCTCTGGCTGTGCACACTACAGTCTGCTCTAAAGGGAGGAAAACATAAGTTTGTCATGGGCAAACTAAAAATCAAATTAATAGAGAAGCTAGTAATATGTTTTCAGCTGCTAATATGCTCCCATGCATGTTGCATATATGTACAGTATCTCCAGGAAACTCCGCAGAGTAGAAGAAGGCATCTTGCTGAAAATGATATTTGGTGAAGAGAAGCTAATAAAGTACCGCTCATCATCAAGGCTCATGTCAGACACGTGCTTGCTTTTGCTCCTCATCAGGAAATGCAGCAAATTTAACCAAACGTGGCATTTTTGAAAGGTGAAGGTGGGAAACAGTCAAGGCTATTTATGGATCGTACTTGCCCCAGTCACAGTTTACATTCACATAGCAAATGGTAGTGAATTACTGAAATCTTTTTTTAGTTGAAATCACTGGATTCCTACTGGGTAACTGGTGTATTAGTGGCACTGAAGTGGTTCCTGTTTTGTGAAATGGAGAAGAGGGGAGAAGGATGCTGCCTGTAAACTATAACACACTTTGCAAATGTCCCTGTTAACTTCTCAAAGGCCTGATCTTGATTTGCATGGTGTCCTGAGAGGTAGGTAAATGCTCATTTTACAGGCAGGGAACTGAGGGTTCTGGAAGTACTAAAGCATTAATAGAGGGAACCTTCTCCAGTCCTTCTACAAATCCATCAGAGCTACAACTAGCATCCAGAGCATTTCCATTCTCAATTTGTTTTTTAGGTGCAATTTTCATACCTGTTTTGAAAATGTTTACATGTCTCCCATCCCCTTGTGAACTTTGGGCCAAAAGTTCCATGTGACATCTAAATAAAGATGAAGCAAAACACTGAGAACTTGAGTCTTGGAGATTTCAAACATGATACTTTTGATTATTTTGAAATGTTATAAAATAGGTACAAAAATGAGTAATGCCTTTCTAGTCTTCTTTAGCACTATAAAACAAACATAGGAAGCTAATCTTAAAATCCCAGTTCCACGTTTAACTGCCAGTACATATTTAAGGCCTTAGCAGGAAACTTTTGCATGTTGAACTGGGCTCAGCCAAATATTTCTCACCTTCTGTTCTTCACCTCATGCTCCATACATGACTCTCACTGTGCTGAATGGAGTTGCATGCACACACAGAACACCAGCAGTTTGCTCAGCAAGTCGCAAACACCTCTATATATCTGCTGAGAGACATCTGAGCCATTAAGAAACACTTCACTGAGGCACCTAAACTGATGCAATACTTATCTGCACTAAAATAAAGACTAAACTTTATGAAGCAAATGAAATTAAAGTAATTAAACAAATAGGAAGGGGCCCAACCTGATATTTTTCTCTGTGCTAAGTTTTCAAACTACTAAGTATCGTGCAATGAATATCTGATAGACTTAACTACTTCTTGGTCTTCTTGGTCTTCATAGATTATTATATTGGAGAAAACTCCTCACAAAGCTCAATTCCTCATTGATATTCACAGCCTCAAGCGTCAAGGTGATGATCCAAGAAACTTTTAAACATAGTTGACTATTAATGTGTCCACAAAGTTTTAAATCACATGTGTAAGAGCAATGAGAAATTTTATGCGGCTTTTGAACTTTCTGAATTGGTTTAAAACTCATGTGCACAAGAAAAAAAACAAGGAAACAGAAGATGTTCTGCAGGACATCTGACCAACTTGTGCTTGTGAAGCTCAGGAAAATCACCTGGCTCACTAGAAAAGACATTGACTGTCTGCAGATAATTCTAGTTTGTTTTTTTTTAAAAAAAATAGAAAATATCACAACCTGCAACCTGTCAAGGATAGCTCCAGAACAAGCTTCTTTTCATATAATAGCACATGAATATTCTTCTTTAGGATCTCTTTCATCAGAGAAACCTTTTTACAGGAACTCAAAAGCAATAGCATTTTCTACAGCAGTATCCTACTATGCCGCAGCATCTGCATGCTTGATTGTAGTGTAGGCAGGAACTCCTACCTGCAATAAACAAAAAGCAATAAATGTCCACCCATGGACTGTAGTCATGATTTCACCTCTCCTTGGGGAATATTCCTCCTCAATACCAAATCATCAAAGTGAAATTTGAAAATAACTTTACAGCTCTTGGCTCTTCTGTTAGGTAGGACTCAAATGAGACCAGCATCTGAGACCGGAGTCAGAAGCCAAGAATAATTTAGTAGCAAATCTGGCATGGGTTACACTTTCAGAGCACCTCAAGTCTACAGTGCAGCAATTCTCAGACAAGAGACCTTGTAGTCACTGTTCCCTGAGAAACAATAGTCTCACATGGCAGTTACAGGAGGAAATTAATGCTACATAATTGTTTTTAAAACAGCCTTGTAAAACAAGTGTATTCCCTAGGAACAGAGTGGCGAGGAAATAAGTTTCAATGATGGCTTACCCCACTCCCAGGATTATACTGAAACGGTGAAAGTAACTGCCTGACATACAAATAGGTATAGATACCTCGTCTCCCTATGAATGGTAACATGCTGGTATTCAGAAGAAGGCTTCAGAAAGCAAATATTCCAGTCTTTCTGGTGTGGTGTTCCACCACAGCTGGAAATACACATAGATTTATACCAGAACAAATACGAAATATTTAATACTTCAGCCATTTATCCAAGGATCTCAAACCACACTGTACTTACACATCAAGTCTGTCTCCCAGACATGACTTGACACTTGTGACTTAATCCACTATTTTAGAAATGGTAAAGCAGAAAAAGCATAGAAAGAGAAAAAAACCTTGCCTGTCGTCGCTGCTTGAGCCATTAGGACATTACAAAAGAGACCTCAAACTCTATGAGACTCATTTCCAGCAGCACTTCATTTGTAGTAGCATAAAGCTTAACACCAGAAATGTTGTGGTTGAGTAGACCAACCCTTGGTATGTCAGAGGACATGAACTGTTACCCAATAAGCCTGTATTGCACAAAATTACTGATGTCGATACTGATTTAACTGAACCTCGTCTTCTAGACAAGATTGAAGACAGTAAGAGATGAACAACCAGCCACAACCCTTAGATCTTTCTTCAGTTAGTTTTCTGCAATATTAAGAACGTCTGGTTTTGGATTTGCCCATCTTTGGCTTCTCTCGTTCCATCAGCCTCTTTTCTTCTCCTGCCTTCTCAGCTAGATCAAAGAGCCTTTTGGATTTGTGTTCCTCCTCTGTGAAGGTACTTTGCAGTGACACCAAGTCACTTCTCATTCTTCTCTTTGCTAACCTGAGCAGACTGAGTTCTTGGAGTCTCTCACTGCAAGGCATTTTCTCCAGCCTTTGAAGCATTCGTCTGGGCCCCATCTTTGTCCTTTTCAGTTCTAGACTTCTCCTGGTTGTTTGCTGCATTTTCTTTTTTAAAGTACCAGCAGCAGAATGACACATACTACTCCTGTAATGGTGGCCCTGATGCGCCATTTACTGGTAAAATCCTCTCTCCTCACAAGCTGCCAGTTCATACATAGTACCCATCGCCAAGGCAGGGCCCTGGGAGCTCCTGCTATGTTGCCTGTTTCTTAGGACTCTCATATCTTCTTCCATGCTGCTGTTTCCTAAGGTGTGACCGTCCATTCTGTAGGTATCCCCCACACCTTTGTCTGCAGTATGTAGCTTACATTTGGCTACATTTTAATACATATGGTGCAAGGAGCTTTAGAAAATCAAGTATATCTCTAAAAAACTTCTAACTCAGTTAAGAAAATTTAAAGCTTAATTTTAAGAAATTGAGTTTATCAGTTAGAAATATCAAATAAATTATTAAAGTCTCTCATTTTTTACTTTCAGGAAGTTGTTTTTATATTCCTCAACTCAGAGATTAATATTCTAGTTTGCAATAAGGTTGGAAAAAAAACAGCAACCACATTACAGGACGAAGTGTTAAGACACCAACCAAAAAGAGTAAAATATGCCTGAAGAGGATTAACAATATTAATAAGTGAAGAACTATAGAATAATTACTGTTTCAGTACAAAAGGGTCTCTATTTGAACTAAATCCCTTTGAGGAGGGAAGAGAAAAAAGGCTCCATGCTGTAAACAAGAAAGTAACCAGCAGCATAATCATTGCTAGAATCTGATCTTGATAACCTACCCTTAGAAATCTTGTCCACAGTCGGAAAAGACATGACTGCAAATTAGTAAAACAATTACAGTCAAAGGCTGTTTATACTTCAGGATAAAGCTCAGTGAAAATCTTTGCCTTCAGAGACCGAATGTGTATTGAATTCCAGGTAAAATTCCCAATACCATTGATCAAAAGACCTTTGTCTTCTGCAAGCGTGTGTCTGATCAGTATCTGATAAATTTGAGCTGCCAGTTAGATCAATGGTTTCCCTGGTAAAGGCCAGAAGTTTAAAGGAGAGCACTGCTTCCTATGAAGGTGATCAGCAGCACTTGAGCAAGGCACAGAGATCCCAGTACTTCATGGAAAGCTAAACAGTCCCTGTGCTTGCACAGAGCTCACTTGAAGTCACTGTGCTCACGTACTCAGGCTTATCTCAGGGGTCTCTGCTGAATGGTGTAAGCGGCCCACCATACACATAAAGACTCCCAGTAATCCAGGAAGTTGAAAGAAATGGGGAAAAGAGAAGGCCCAGATCCTGCAAACACAGGCACTCATCCATAGCTGTGAATACATAAGTTACCTAATTCATGGATTTACTGGCAAGACTGGAGCCTGGCATGGTAAACCCACTGGAGTGAAGGGATCCATTTGGGTTCTGCCCACAAAAAGTCTCAGCACGTGGTCTGAGAGACTCTTAGGATGCTGAAACAATTCAACTAATAATCGTTCTGTTCTGTATGATAAAACTAGAAGTTAAATACTGTGCCTGCAACAAGCTACATCGTAGTCTCCCTGGCCTATGCTCAGTGCAGATGAGAGGCAATGCCACCCTGTGCAGCCTTCTTGGACAAGGGCTTGGAGCTCACTTGATCAACCATGTGTGTCCCAGACTAGAAAAGAAATCCCAGCTAACTTGTTCCTGTGAGAGGAGAAGGAATAGCATAGGACTCAGAGTGGTCCTTGGTACCTCCCTGCCATCCTGCACAGACCCAGCCTGCTGTACTGGATATCAAGACTGAAGTAGCTGCACTGACTCTGGACCATCTAAACACAAATCTCTCATTCTGAAAAAAATAGTCACCCTCTAAGCCAACTGATAAAACCAGAGCAGTGAAAGCAGCTTTAACCCATAAAGAATCAATCCCAGTTAAAAAAGGCTCCAGTAAAGTGACTGCTGAGTCTATCACACTGTATATTGGTAAAAGTAACTTCAGTTTCTTATTCTATCCAAGTGCTTTCATTTTATGTCTCTGCTAATTCCTTAGCCTGCAAATTCCCTGAACCAGAAATGTCCTAACAGGCTTTTCTGCCCATCATGAAAAGCACTTATTCCCTCTACATGGGAAAGTAATTTGGTCATCTGATTTTCAGCAGTGATTTCTGTGTGAAGCATGGTGATTCTGAGCAGAAACTGGCAGGGGTTTTTGTATGCTAAAAGTTAATCAGTGATTCTCTTCTTCAAGTCAGGATATACTGTTCTAGTTGGACTAAATATTTTTTTCCTAAAATAAAGCAAAAAAATAGTTTAATATTCTTTGAATGACAACTGTACTAATTAGAAATATTTTGAGCCTGATTTTATGATTAAGACATAGTCCCACATAGTGGATTGTGAATAGAGATATTGTGAGCTGGGGCTCGGTACAGTATAGGGACCAGATCCTCCAGTCTGGTCATGATGCCCTGTGTTACAATAATGCAAAGTAACTGTGAAGTGTGTTTATCTAATCGTAGGAGGAATCTTCAGCCCTGGAGAATCTCATGAAGATGTGAGGTCACTGCTGGATTTGTGGTAATCTGTACCCACTGCCTGATATGAGGCACTGCTGTGAAAATCACAGGGATTCCCAGTGTGAACCATGGCTGGTGTAACTGCAGTCATTTTAGGACCGTGGACAGATGGCATCAGCTGGACATGGGTCTACTAAAGGGCAGAAGGTGGAGGATTGAGGTGGGTTCTGAGGGTACGAAAAGCTCTGGCTAGTGCCTCCTGCACTGTTTTTTCTTGACCATCACAGAGTCTCTGTCCAGGAAGTTAAATAATTTCAGCTAATTTTGATGTTTGAAGCTGAAATCTATTTTCAGGTCAAGTTGACCTTTCACAGTTGACTGTGAAAGTTTCACTGGAACCTTCCTGGGGTTTCCACAACTGAACCGCAGCCCCAGAGATCAGTAATGTGCCCAGAAAATCAGTTGCCTAAAGGCAAAGAGATCTAAAGCCTATTTTTCAGGTGGAACCAAGAGAAACCAGTGGAAATATTTCAACTGGAACAGAAAGCAGAAGTCTCTTCTGCTAGAAGATGTTCAGGAGGAGCAGAATTGTTGGCATCCTGACAATTCCCACATCATATAGACAGGAAAAGCGCTATCAATGCAGGCCTTCTTCTGGATCAGCTTCCGGCTCTTTCCCACCCTTCCACCTGCACTGCTAACAGCAACTGATGCAACTGATACAGCCAAGCCACTGCCGAGGCACCCGAAATGCTCAGGTTCAAAGCAGAGCAGACTTACACATTAGCAGGGATAGCCACATCAGTGGTATTGGTTTAATAAAGGTATTTCTAGCAGCCTGCGTGCTAGATGTGTGGTAATTACACCAGGGCAGCGGAGTGCTGCGGCTCCGGCTGCCCCCGACAGCTCTGTGCGGGGCTGACAGCTCAGGAATGAGAGCGGCAGAGCTGGAGGCAGCTTTCCTGGCAGCTGGCCTGCGCTCACACAGCTTCCACCCAGACCGCGCCAGTGCATGGGAGCTTTCCGAACAACATGTGAAAGCCCAGGGCAAGAGGCGAACACATTTCTCTCCTCTTCGGGAGAAAACAGAGCACTGCATGGTAATTAAATGATGGTGCAGATGAGAGGATGCAGATATATATTCTAGGGCAGCCTGCTTTCACGTTGAAGCACTGGAGAGGTTCTTTTACAAACAACAGCATTAAAAATTCTTGGTCCTGCCTAATACAAAAGGTAGTATTTTTTGAATTCAGCTTACCAGGGTTTTTTCCTACACCAAAAGAAGGATGTAATTTTTAACACTAATAGAAATACAAATATCACTTCTTTCCAAACCTGACGTAACAGAGATCTTGTTTTCCTGACTCAGCAAAAATACAGACCAAAGCATAGCTGAAGCACATAGGACTATGGACTCCCATTTATTTTAAAGGATTTCAATTCAAACCCCTTATGACTAGGTCCCACTGACCTCAATGGAAGTTATTTGTTCCTAAGAAGGAGAGCTACACAGAACCCTATTTTCACATGATTGTTCTCTTTACATGCATTCCCTCCTCTTTCCAGGGAATGGAGGTGGACAGGGTCCAGAGTATCTCTTCAAACTCCTGGGTGTTTTTGGTATACTACAGTATTGCATTACAACATGGCCAAAGAGCTGCAGGTAGTTCATTTTGGATCATGCCTACAATCACCTGGGAAATCTCCTTTTATTGTTGTATGCTCAGACACCATCATGATCCAAGTCCCTGGGCTGATCAGTGCAAATAGCTAGTGAATATAAGTATAATAACCTCTCCTGATTATCATGCAGCCGTACTGTGCAGTAGCTTTCCTCCATTTACTTTGTCATTACCTGTTCAATGTTCCTCTGTCTCTCTCCTTTTGAAAAGGAAATCTTCTTGACCTCAATCAGTGTTTCTTCAAACTCCTTCCTCCACCACCCCTATCAAGTTCAGGCTTCTCCATCAGCCTTTAATGCTCACTCAGTAGGGCAGGTTGTCCTTGATCACTTGCTGTCACTCTCCCACCCTGCCTTCCTATGTTAGGACATCTTCTGTGTCAACATACCAAGCTAATCTTCAATACTGACAACTTATATTCAGGCTAGTAGTGTTAAGGGAGAGCAAGTATTTGCTTTCAGAAGGCAGCCAGAGATGTCTGATAACTAACCAGGATAGTTACTGCCTTCCTGTGATTTAATGCAACAAAGTTTTACACTAGGCCTTGCTCTTCAACTTCTGATTTTCTGTTGTAAAAATGAATGTGTGACAAGAAGATGGAGGGGAAAAAACTGTGACAGACTGGTTGTATCTGGTTGTTTTTTCCTAAGATAGCATTAACTACCTGGGATCTCTACTTCCCCCATGGAGTTGTAGGTACTATAATGCAGCCATCATGGGGAACAGAAGACACAGTCAGTGGACCTGCACTTTCTCACATTAGTCAAAGGCAAAAACAACCTCTCCATTAACACAAAGTTGTCTGCTTGTGTCTTACACCTTAACAACACCTCTGCTGCAGCAAACATCAAACTTTTGAAAAACAGCTTTGCATTGCACCTTGGAGGTTGTGCTGCTGGTAGAGAGAACAGGCTGCCTTCTGCTGCAGAGGCTTCAGGCTGCTTGGAGGGAGCTGCATGGGGTTTTGGATAAGCACTCCTCATATCCTGAGAGGTATTGTGTGTGTAATAGTGGAGAGCTAGAAAAAACTGTTGTATTTGGTGTTCATTCTGTGGTGCACGCCTGGGGAGCACTTCTGTAAGTATGGGTATTGCCCTGGACACTTCCAAAAGCAGTTAAGAAGACATCCAAGAGGTATTAAAGTATTACTCAAAAAGGGCACAGGGATGCCTGGGCTTACCTTTTAACAATTTCCGTTTCAGACTACTTTATCTTGGAGGGGTGCAAGAATCCTCACCACAAATATGCCTCCACTTGGTGCTAATGAAGTCCTCTTCATTGATGTTGCCAGCATAAGAAGGGAAGAGAATGGCTCTTCTGGAGACTGGAAGTGTACACAGCTGTAGATAGCACACAGGTCTGCAGTGTGTGTTACCATCTGTGCTGCTGTACAATAGGGTTTCTGCTCTTGCAGTGAAGTGTATGGCCAGGTAGTTTCTGACAGGGCAGATGAAAGAATTCAAGCCTATGTATGCCTGAAGTTACCAATAGCTGAACTGTGCTTTGACCGTAGTAGCTCTAAACTTGAAAGTGTGGATGAAGAACTTTTATTCTTCGCTCTCAACGCATATATTCATTTTGCCATTTATATTTTCCTCGATGTTTCCAGCATTCATTCACAAGGTGCAGAGGCAGAAGAGCCCCAGCCCAGACAAGAAAGTTTTGTTCTTACTGCCAGCTCCCACTTCAGCACCCTTTTCAATATCCCAAACTTCTCATCATCTAGAAATAGCTACATCGTACTGAAAACACAAACATCAGCTTATATTATCTGCTAATTACACCAGCCCAAAGCCCCTAGCCACCCAGGACTGAGCTCTCTCTTCCAGTGAACCTCCCAGTCCCCTTTTAAAGCCCACCAAGTCCCTTGGAGCTGAGGTGGTTTCCTCAGCCCACATCCAAGGACAGCAGGGAAGGTTAATGGCATTTCTCACTTCCTTCAGCTCCCTCACTGGCACAGAGGGATCCTTGCAGCCTCTCACACCACTCGTTCTTGTGCCAAAACTGCTCTTTAGCTTAACTTAAATAGCCTTTTTCCCTTCCTACTAACTCTTCTGAATTACTTATGAAGGGTGTTCATATAAGCTCTACCATCTTCTGCTGAGCTAATTACCCTCGTGCGTATTCCCTCACAGGAGAATGCCTGCCCCCAGCCATAACCTTTGCCTCTGCTCCAGGCTCACCGCATCTTCCCTGACTGAGAGTGACTGGTGTAAAGCAGCAGGGATAAGATCTCTCCAGAGATTTCTGTGATAGCATTAATAAGTCTTGCTCTCTGTAAGAAGTACCTTGCCTAATAGATTTTGTGGTCACCTTTTATTTTCTTCACAGCCAGCACATCTCAGTGGCTCATTGTCACCTTATGACTAATAAAACCAAGACTTACTCCTCCTCTGTCATTCACAGCTGATGAACTCAAAGAAATTTCCATGATTAATCTCAAAGCACAGAAACTATTACTTTGCTGGTAGATACATTTCCATTTCTACCCCACTGGTCCTCATGCTCATTGCATTGTGCCTCCACGTAATATTCCAGCTCTTGTTCTTTTGGCAGTGCCTCCCTGTCTGGTGCCAACAGTGTGCTGCTTTACCTCCTGCCTTGCACTTCTACTACTAAAACTGAACAAGGTGAGCATTAAGACTGATCTGAGAGCATCTGCACTGCTAATTTCCTTCCTTGCTGATAGTTTCTCCTCCAAGAGCACACATGGCTATCGGCCTCTCTGGAGCCAGAACAACCAGTCCAACAACTGTGAACCTCCTTCCTCTCACACACAACAGCATGAACACAACATTTTCTGCTGGCAATAAAATTTGGCAAGTGCCAAACCAGGTGCCCAAGCCTCCTCAGCTAGACCCCATCACCAGCATCCAGCTCTGCCCACCATGGCCAGCTCCTGTGGGCCTGTGTCCTGTCTGTGGTTGCTCTCATCTCCCAGGTTGTCCCCCATCATGGAGCCACTGGCTCTTGCTGTACCCTGACGCTCTGCCATGAGCTGAGCTTGCTCCTCCTCAGCTTTTAAATACACGGGGCACCAGGAGAGCCTGAGATTAGCTCAGTGCCAAGCCTCTGCTTCACCTGCCTTCCTTCTCACAGACAGAAAAGAGGGATCAATGGTTTTATCTCAGCTCCAGTAAATTAATCCCTTGGTTTAAAAGTGATATGAAGAATATCTCTCAAACAGCCAAGTGAGAAGTCTGCATGAGCATCCACATTTCTAAAGCATTAATTAAATTAGGTGTTAGGAGAGAAGGTAGGTTCCCTGTCAGACAGGCTTTTACACTAACTGCACTTTTCATGAATGTATAGGTTCTGAGCATTACCCAAATTTTTCTGCACCTTAGTCCGTTCCTAATAAAAGCACCTCTCATTTTAAGTATCACAATAATTCATGATAACTGGGTGCAAAACTGTGCTGTCCACAAAGCTAGAAAAAATATTTCTGTGCAGTTTTGCATTTTGCTTTTTCTAAACACTGGCGTCTTTCCTTGCTCTGTTTAAACAGCCTAGCAGCTCACTTTGGGCCATTGTTTCCACCCCTGCCCTGTGTTATTTCAAGGTTGACATGATGACAAAAGCCACTTAAGGATGGCAGCTAATAAGACATCTGCTTTCCCCTAGTGAGTGCAAGGGGAGCCTTGCAAGGCAGCAGTCAGATGTGGCTTGGTAATAGGATGCATCACCTTTCGACTCTGGGTCACTGCTTCACCTCTGATCCTTGTCAAAAGTGACCATAAGTTGTTATCTGGCTGTAAATCACTAACCTAGGAAAATGAGTTGAGGCTTTTCCTTAGGTCCTGCTGACCACTATCTATACTGCAATTAGCCAAAGTAGAGAAGATAGAGGGGAGTGAGCTGTCTTCTCAGCCCCTGATGGGGGAGGTTGGTGGAGACCAGTGGCCAGGCAGCCACTGGCTGCAGAGCTCACATCAGTCTCCAACAGTGCCAGTTCCTCAAACACAAACCACATTTTGTTATAAATAAAAATAGCAGTAAAACAAGGTGAGTTTGCACTGGGTTTAGCCTTCCTATTGTTTTCTGGAGTGCCACTAATAGGAGAAATCAGTGCCCATTTAGTTGAGTATACTTTAAGTGAGGCTGGGCTAAAGAAAGTAAACTCTAGGATGAAATGCAGTACTTTTCAGAGGCCTTGGAGTCACAGCATAAAGTGATGGTTCACTGTTTGTCTGCATTGTATGCAACCCTGGGCTTTGTGCTGATTTTGGCTGCTTTGTGATGTGTCTGCACAAATATCATGCTAAAAATGCCAGCCAGCTGTGCTACATTTTGTAATATAAAACATTATTTATTTCACTTTTTACTTTCTCTCTGTCTCTTAAGATAGGGCATAGGTAAGACTGAAGTCAGCAGGAGTTTTATTAACTGGTGCTGTTAATCAGTGAAATGTGCAATGCTACCAGGTGATCAACATTAGCCATTTTCACTACATATAATTATCAATATCTTTCTTGAATTCAAGTTATCACAATTACAATATTATGCATATAGATCACTGTATTTGTTTGAAGTCTTTATGGATGTCAAAATGTAAGCAGAACTTAATCCCAGTAAAAGGGCATATTGGAGACCTCCATTTGTGGTGATTAAATCATACATTAACCCCAGAGAACAGAAGGTCTGACATCACTGCCAGGTAGTTAATGATTATGCTTCCTCTTGTCTCTAATATTATCTTGAAAATGGCCATGTCAAGAGGCACAGAAATCCCTCAGAGCATCTTAGGCTTGCTTTATTTTCAAGCATACCATTGTAGTATATGATCAGAGAGAGAAACAGAAATATCCATTAGTTAAGCAATATATTAGAGGTAAAAAATGAGGTTGAAAAATGTGTGTTTTTAAAGTCAGTTCTTAGGCAAATCTCTAAATACTTCTAAAGTGAGCATTTGCTGGAAAAGTTATTTCAGAGCAAAGCAGAAGCAAGCAGATCGGAGTATCCCACAACTAGTAGAAAGATACTTATTTCAGGAGAGTATCTCATGGGCTTTGGTGGGAGGAGCACAGGGACAGCCACCCAGGCTTCCCTCTGGTCCCTGCCATGACGGGGTCACAGCAAATGCTCCAGGAGAGACACCAGCAAGGGGCAAACACAGTGGGAGCCTTTCTGCTCCCTTAGTGACCAGCAAACTGAAGCCTCCAGGAAGAAGGCATCTGTAATCAACCTATACATGAATTCTGTGTTTCCCACCTGGGTGAGGGTGTTTGTAAGAATGAGCAGAAATAGTTTTTTGCAGATTTTATGGCCTGGGAATTTTGCACTTGGGAATCAACCCATCTTCTTAACCCAGGGTACTTTTTTAGCTGATAGCTTTCATATATACCAGCTTTTGTGAGATGCTCTTAAGAGGGGGTGTTAGCTGCTGGGTGCCCTGGCTACAGCAAGGCCCTGCTGGGCTGAGGTATAGCAGCAGTGGTCCACTTCACCCTGGGAGGATGCCCATGGTATTAAATAAAGATGGCAGAGAGGCTAGGGCATCACAGGGACGCAGTGCAGTGGAGCCAGGCAGCCATGGGCATGGTGGAAGCACAGAGCAAATGTTCCCTTGGGACCCAGCTGCTTCCCCTCCTCCCCATCCAGCCAATTTTTTCAGATAACGTGGGAATGAGGATAACAGGGAGCTGCAGATGCTGCCCAGCCTCAAACGCCTCCTCTTCAGCTTGAGCAGCCTGCCCTAATTTCACTGTGTGCCCAGTCCCATCTGTACCCACTGACTGGCACACAGACGTGCATGAGCGATACGACATTGCACATATATTATTCAGGAATACCTATTTTATATCTGCCTGCAAAATGAGTTACGCCAATCCACAAGTAGGTGTGCTTGCTCTGAAAGAAAATAGTCTACTCAGAAAATTAATTGAATTTAGTTAATTGGGAATAGCTCCCAGTGCATTGGACTTAGCATAGAAGTGGGAATGAAGCTAACTGCTGTGCTACTTCTTCTGGCTTCTCTGCAGGAATTTGTCCTCAGGCTCCCAGGGAAGAGAAGACACCAGCCCATCACCATGGCACATCTTTGTCTTGGCCACTTCTAGAGAATTTAAGCTGTTGTTTAATCAAAGTGCTTAAAAAAATCGATATAGTTTGATAAAGTGATGATTAATCTTCATTATACTCCTCTGTGATCATCATAGCAGAGAGCTGCACTTGTGTGTCTGCTTATCATCTCTTCTGAAAATTTTACTGGTAAAGAAAGACTTGATTGGGGATTAGATTTTGTCATCAAATCCTGTTTTTGTTCGCATGCAGCAGAAAGGAAGGACTCGCTTTTGAGGGAAAAGGCAAGGAGAAGGAAAGCACAATTGCTGGGCAGTTATCTCTGACATCCATATAATGTAGTGTATGTCCTTACATGACATTTATGTGAGAGAAAAAGAAAGGCGTCAATTGACAAAGGATACTGGAGTTCTTCATGCATGAAGTCATCTCCAGGCAGCAGTCGCTGCAGTTTATAAACAGGTTCTGCTCTCACCCATCTGGGTTCATGGACTTAGAGCACCATTTAACCCATTTGCTTGCTGACAATTCTGTAATAGCTAGCTTTGCTTTTCCTTCCTAACAATAACATTAAACCAGGTAATTAGGCCAGCTGCTTGGTGTAGGAAAGATGTTTGCAGCCACTGCCCTTGTCATCCTGTCCTCCACGGAGGAGAAGGGCGCTGCACTGAGGAGGCAGGTATTGACATGGGGAAATTTGGCTCCTGTTTGCTAGGAAAGCACAGCTGGCGCTCACGAGGGGCTTTCTTCTCTCATCCCTGGGCATGACTTTCGGTAAAACTGGAAAGTCAGACAGATGGACACAAGGATGCAGATCCTGGTAGAAATGGCAGAAATCCCAGGCACAGAGATGAGACGGACAGGTCAGGAGTTCCCAGGGCCTTCCTTTCTACCTTTTTTAAAGGTGAGTGCAATCTTTCCCTTTTTCCAGTCACCAGGGACTTCACCTGACTGCCATGACTTTTCAAATATCAGGGAAGATGGCTTGGAAACTACACAGAATCACAGAATTATTTGGGTTGGAAGGGACCTTAAAGCTCATCCAGTCCAACTCTCCTGTCATGGGCAGGGACACCTCCCACCAGACCAAGTTGCCCAAAGCCCTGTCCAACCTGGCCTTGAACACTTCCAGGGAGGGAGCACCCACGACTTTCCTGGGCAACCTGTGCCAGTGTCTCATCACTTTCACAGTAAAGAATTTCTTCCTAATATCTAGTCTAAATCTACCTTCTTTCAGATTATAACCATTACCCCTTGTACTATCCCTGCACTCCAGATAGTGTCTTCTGTGCAATTTTCTAATAGCATCTAGAACAAGAAAAGCTTTATATCCCTCACATCTGAAAGGGAAATAATACATTGTGTGTTCCGTAAAACTGTGTTTAATTGGAGCTGTACAACATAGTACTTGCTACTGCAAACAGCAGCACAGGCATTTGTTGCTGCATTGCTATTTGAATCTAGATATCCTCACATTTTTCTTGAAAATCATATTTATTTCCTCTTGCAGTGCTATTTTTCCATCGTCTATCAAATGTATTCCTATTTCTCTTTTTCTCTTTCATTCCTGAATTGAGTGCATTACCTTCTGCTAGCTGAAACTAAAGATGTGTAACACTTCTCCTTTCTATGCTCTGGACAGCCTACTCCTGTCTTTAATTCCCAGAATTATTCTTTTTGAAAAAGGAAGAACCCAGGTTCCAGGGAAATTCTTTGTGAAACTGGGATTATGAGTAAGGGTAGCAGGACTGTGTCTAATGACTCACAGATGCAAAAATATGTTGCCATTTAGGAACTGCTCTGAAGCCACCTGTGCGTGTGTGAGAAAGTCTGAAGCTGAGCACTCATCTGCTCAGAGCCGGGCAACGGAGCTGGTGAGGGATCTGGAGCACAAGTCTTATGGGGAGCAGCTGAGGGAACTGGGGTTGTTTAGCCTGGAATAAAGAAGGCTGAGAGGAGACCTTATCACCTTCCACAACTACCTGAAAGGAGGGCTTAGCCAGGTGGGGGCCGGTCTCTTCTTCCAAGTAACAAGAGGAAATGGCCTCCGGTTCTGTCAGTGGAGGTTTAGACTGGATATTAGGAAAAATATCTTCACTGAAAGGGTTATCAGGCATTGGAAAGGATTGCCCAGGGAAGTGTGGAGTCACTGTCTCTGGAGGTGTTTAAAAGACGAGTAGATGAGGTGCTTAAGGACATGGTTTAGTGGTGAACAGGTTATGGTTGGACTTGATGATCTTAAAGGTCTTTTCCCATCAGATGATTCTATGATCTAACTCCGAGGTTGAGAAAAAGGGGAGCTTTGCGAGCCTCCGGAGAGGCTTAACAAAAGCGCCGGGGGATGTGCAGATATCTGCTCCCTCTCCTGGTAAAAAGGGCAAAGCACCGGTGGAGGGAGCCCCTGCCCTCCCACCGCCCCCCCCGGCTCCCCCCGCCGCCGCAGCCCTGAGGGGCCGCGGTAAAATGGGCGGGGAGAGTGGGATTCTGCTCTCCCGAGTCCTCATACGAGGCTGAGGGGAGGTGAAAGATGAAGGTGACAGAAGCAGAGAGGAGAGCACTCGGGTTAAGGCTCCAGGGGTGTCTCCTGCAAAGCCGTGGCGCTGAGCGGTGGGAGGCGGTGGAAGCTGCCGAGGGGCAGCAGAGAGGCCACACGGCGGGAGAAAGGGGTTTGTGCAGTTGCTGTGCATCTGCACTGAGGCCATGGGACTCGAGAGTTACTGTTTGGGATATTCTCAGTGGTCCGATAGAGGAAATCAAGCAGAGTTAGTGGGGGAATGATAATCCACCCTTAGGGTGCATAGGTGGGTGTCGTGATTCGGGCAGTTGCTCTATTGCCCTATGACTCCTCGCCATCTGAGGAGGGGAATTGGGAGAAGGAGACTCATGGGTTGAAATAGAACCAGATTTAATAAAATAATAATAAAACCCCCCAGTATTAATAACTGTATTAGTATAAAATACATAGACTTATACTCAGCCAATACAGTGGTCGCAAGCTGTGATAGTCACAACAAGAAGTGGTGAAGCAGGCCTTGGGAGTTGAACGAGACGTGAGACATCCCTGGGACGACAGCCATCAATGAAAGAGGGCCATGCCCAGCAAACTCCCCAATTTGTAGTGAGCATGGTGTTTATGTCATGAAATAATTTTTGTTGGACAGCTTGGGGTCAGCTTAGGGTCAGCTGCCCTGGTTTCTGCTCCCCCCAGCTTCTGCACCTGTTTAACTCAAAAGTGCTAAAGACCTTGATCATCATATACCAGCATTGGCCAAAAAACTAAACTGTCTCATCAACTTTGTTCCTATGAAATCAAGTTTTGTAGTCTTTGCAGATATGCAGCTTTTCTGAATAGAAAACCAATTCTATGATTCTAACCCAGTGAAGCCAGGACAGTGAGTTTGCTGTTCTGTTCCTTCCTCATTATAAAGCTTTCTTCTTACAGGACTTTTGGAGGCTTGGAAGTTTGGGAACCCTTGCCGGTCTAGATGTCTGCATACAGGCTTTCAGGTGTCTCAGGAGCTGATTTAATTAATTTCATTTTTCCTACATGCAATAAGTTCATGCTGCTGAGCACTAGGAGAACAATGCCATATATACGTAACCATCACAAGTATTACATTCACAATCATTTCTAGAACACCTGCTGCTTTAGGGTCTGGATTTGAGGGGGAGAACTAGTGACCAGACAATGATTGATTACCACAAACACTCTAAGGAATAATTTAGATAAATTCAAAAAATTAATCAAAGCTGGGAAGACAAAAGTAATTGCAGGAACAACAAGGAAATGTTCAGTACTGTAGCTGTAATGCTGGAACAAATACAAAGATTCAAGTTAAATGACAGAGAAACCATACACTAAAAATAATAATTAAAACCAAACATTAAAAGGATATATTTGAGGGAAGATACACTTGGTTGCATAAAACTTCAGGTCAATGCCACAGCAGTCTTCAGGAGATTTTGTGATGCATGAGTGGGCCTCGGTGCTCCTTAGACATGCTTGTGCCCTTGGGCATGTAATAGGCATCTCATGTGTAATACTGACTTCTCCACACTTGGGCAAAACAGCTGTCTGGAAGTCTGTGCACCCAGTCTCTTCACTGGATGTTTAAGTCCTAGTCTAAGCTTCCTAGAAGACACGTAAGTAAAAGAGTTCTTGGGAAATAGGGGCATTGCTCTTTTGAATATAAAAACGTGGGTAGCTGATTTTCAGAAATACTCAAAGATTATTCTTATTCCTGAATTTCAGTACAGCAGGCTGACTTCTTTCTTGGTTGAAATGTGCTGAAGATAATATGACTGACTCGGTACCATAACAGTGTGTCAAAATATGTTATCATGGTAAGAAATAGAAAACAGTTTCTTGCTGAGACCCATGTTCATGAGTCTAGCTGTATTTGGCAAAGTACATACCTGTTTGTTTAAAATTGTATTTATATCCCACTGAAATAAATCCCAAATGCTTCACTTAGCTGAGAATTCTGGCTTAGTCTCATAAAGCGTCTTCCATTACTACTGAATTCAGTGGAAGCTGAGGGAAGTTGTCATCCAGTAGGAAAAATAGCATTTTACAAGGTATGATGTTAATGAAACAAATTATGTATCTTTTCCAACATGAGTGAAAGGGAGAAGCACAAGGTCATAATATGTTAAGCTGAATAAATGAGCAGTTCACTGGAACACAGGGGTTATATGAGGAAAGCCTCCAAATTTTGTGTATCACTAATATACAATGATACTGTAAAATGCAATTTCTGAAGGCTGGGAGTTAATCTGAGTTAAAAGAGGAAAATGAATAAACAGAGCAAAGAAAGCACGGGTGTTGGTTTGGTGTAATATATTTAGTAGTAGTTGTGTGTTACGCAGTACCTAAATTCAGAAGCGATTCAGAAACAGTGATGTTTCTGACAGCTAAGGGATGGGAAGTCCAATGCTCCCAGTTGTCCACTGGCTTAGAAGGCTGCAGACAGGCAGCTGTATAAAGTGTATTTGTCTTACAGGTGACCTTCTTTTTGGATGGGGTTAACCATCATGCTTGTCTGCTCATTTCCTCCACTGAGCCTGGTTCTGCTGGATAGTTTTTGCACTCTGGACTAATGTCTGGAAGGAACTCAGGTGAAACTACAGCTTTTATTATGTTGATGGTATCTGGCTGGACAGGAACCATGACACCAGTGTTAGCCCTACAGCCATCCTGAGGCACTTACTTTCTATTTTGAACTGGACTGTTGTGACAATGCCCATGCTCTTTCCAGTTTGGAAAGGAGAGTTCAATGTGACAAGACATTGGGAAGATATTCTGAGTGTGATTCCCATTGCTAAGCATTTGTATTGCCTGGATTTCTGTCATTATAGACTACAGCTAGAGCTTGTGTGTGACAGATACATTATGAAACTGAATAAATGATTGATTTGAGGAATATTAACTGCTCACCTCTGAAGATCAGTAGGTAAAGGTAACCAATGGAAAGGAAACCGGCAAGAGTCTATTCAGTATTTCTCTATTTTTTTACATTTCTTACAGATGGAAGTGATATGCAAGTTTATAGTTGGGTTACTGTCTTGTTTCTGTTCCTGTCTCCTTATAAAATTAATTTAAAATGCCACTTGGATTGAGCATCCCAGGTGAGCCTCAGACCACAAAATGAGGCTATGCCCTGAGAAAGGGGAGTGACTTTCAAGTGCTTGTGAGTTTATGGGAAATGACCTGTTACCTGCTCAGGTCCCTTGACTGTAGATTTATATAGTGTAAAACTGTCCTTGAGAATGGCCTTCAATGATTAACCTGACTTTGATAGTTGGCTGAACTGGTGGAGACACAAAGAAAGGAGTGTCATGAGTTACATTTTACGTGGTGGTTCCCCCTTAAACAACAGAAAACCTTGGAACTGGCTCCCCTTTCGTGTATGAGTGCTTTGGGCAGGATGAACTGCAGTCGCCCTGGACTCACTAAAACCTGCCACCTGAGCTGGAGGAGGAGTGTGGCCAAAGAGGGCTTTAGCCCCTACATTAGCAACACCTGATAAGGATATCTCTTCTGGGGCAGGATGAGGAAGGTGCCACAGAGCATGACCATCACAGCTGTATCCAGCTGTGTCCATCCAATGGTGCCCAGTGAAGAGCAGGGCCACAGGGAAACACAAATCCTTTGTCAACCTGTGCCACGCACTCTGCGCACCACCACCGAGCACTTCATTTCCCAATGCTGTCAGTCACAAAAATCGTCATCCTGATTTAAAAAGCTGCTACCTATGGCTATATGGAGGTGGCTCCTTGTGTGGTTCAACTCTGAGCTCTTCACACACATTGATATCTCATTGGGTCACGCAGGGAAGTGTTAGCATTACCTGTTGGTTAAAGAATATAGCACGTAACTCAGGGCCACAGCCCTGCGAAGGGTGACACATCAGCTTTGCTGTCTCAGAAAAATGGTCTCACAAAATCAGGACTCATCATGGTGACATCCCTGAGCACCGCTGTGTCCACAGGACTGCAGCGGGTGTGCTTTGCCAGGAGAGGAGCCATCATGCTGCGTGCAGGTAAAAGCTGTGGTCACAGACAGAGAGGACATTGTACAATGCTCAGATATGTTTTTTGTGAATGAAGGTTACATCCTGGTGATCCATCCCAAGCAGAAGGGGAAGAGAGGTTATGTTACTAAATGTGCATTGCCAGAGACAAACAGAGTGCAAACTCATCTTTCCTCACAGAACACACATGCGTAGAGTGGCCTGGAAAGCACCAGACGCTGCTTGTTAAAAATTGGCATCTCTTCAACACAGCTACCAGTTATTTTTCCATAAAACACATTAAGATTCAGTATAAATGCCTTTATGGATTTCACACCACATTAAAAGGAGTGAGTGATTGACTACATTCCCAGTAGCTTATTTTTCATCCTTTGACAGCTGTTAACCAGACAGAAGCATTATTAGTTCAATTTCTCCTGCTGTAAAAATATTTGGATATAGGAATTTGGCCGAACTTTTCCTTCTTGTTTCTGGTTTCCTATCAGAGTTTGTTAGATTGTTTTGACAAATCTCGAGTGTAACTAAGGCAGCATCTTAATGTGAATGCTGGTTTTAGAGCCAATCCTCCAGATTTGCTTAAGCAGAATTGAAGCTCGAAGTGAAGAGAGACAAGCTCTAATTCCAGCACTCCCAAGCAAAGTTTCAGGGTTGGCAGGGCTGGAATATGTTTTTGCTCCTTGCAAAAATAAAAGCTGCTTGTGGGATGTGGGTGTGTGGTTCAGAGGTAGAAGCTCCCTGCCACAGTCAGTAGATGGCATATGAAAAATTGATACTGAATCCTAATGCTGAGTTGAATCTGTTTTTCCCTTGTCTAGACTACAGACAGGAGACTATCCTTCCTGTTCATCAGTCTCTTCAGTCTTTATTATTAATTGTCGGAGAAAACTTCAGTGCTATCTGTGTATCTTCCATAATTTGCAGTCTCCTAAAGCAAACTCCTTTGCAATCAGATGTCAGAGGTCTTAAAGCATACAGTACGGCAATAAAAAGAATTTCCCAGATGCCTCAATACCGCTGGCAGAGTTGATAGCGTCCACTATGGCCCCCGGAGAATTTAAACTACACAGGCATTATTCATCAATTCAAGCAAAATGATTGTGCAAAATCAGCAAGGTGATGGTTACACAGACCCAAGTCATGCTCTCAGTCAGTCAGGGGCAATGCAAGGCAGCAGCATCGAGCTCAATGAGTTGCTCTGCATTTAATTCAGAGGAGCCAGCAGCAGAGCCTGAGCATTTCCAAGGTGTGTTACAAAGAGTGCTGTTCCCCTTCTGCAAAACTCCACCAACCCAGCGATGGGAAACCAAGGGAATTGGTAAATCCCAACTGTGTCTGAAAGAATTTCTCATGTTGTGGGAAGCAAATACCTGAACCCTTCTTAATGCATTCATCTGAATATGAATTACACAAGTTTGCAGAGTGTACAGAGAGGGAAAGTTTTAGACCAAACACAGAAGCAATTTTAACAGCTACCTTCCTGGAATATGGTTATTTTCAAGTCAAGTCTGACTTTTGAGATGTAAATGCTACTGGTCATAGCTAAATTACAAAGTAAGTTCTGTTTTTCAAATGCTGCCTTTTTTTTTCCCCTTTTTTTTAAATAGGCACACTGGAAATGGGTGTACTGCAGGAGCATAAAGCATTCACTGGTGAGCAGCATAAATTAGCCATTGCAACTGTTAAGTTTGCAATTTTTAGCATTCTTAAACAATACTAAGTACTCATTTCTTGTTCCAGCTAAATATTTTTGATTTTATATGCAGATACTTAATGTTCTAAGTAAGTCAGTAGCAGAGGAAATGTAGATTTACCCTCCCTTCAGCTTGGAGCCAAGTTAAGCTTGTACCATTTAGGTGTTTGCTTTCCACACCACAGGAAGAACGGGAGTGTCAATAAGGAAGACCTTCCAGTAGCTAAAAATCCTAGGGAGGCTTTGAAATATGAGCAAACAAGCCCAGAGCAGCTCTGCATGAAGAGGGTGACCCTGTGGCCAGGACCTGAGAGGGTACAGTGCTCGCTGAGAGCCGGCTCCGGTGCCCAACACCACGGATGTGTCCCTCCTCCATGTGTGACCCTGTTTCTTCTTTGCATCTGCCCAAACCAACTGGGGCACCACAGGGTAGTGGAAGTCACACAGCAAAGTGGCCACTGGCAAGCTCTGCCTATGAGGCATTAGCCCCCATTACTCATATGAATTAAGACAGAAACCTACTTTTATTTTCCTAGGCTTATTCATATAATTAATTAATATCTCAATCAGTCAAGAACAGGCAAAGACATAACAGCATTTCAGTGCATTCCTTGGGGAAACACTACACAGAGACAGCACAATTAATTTAGACAAGATCCATTTAGATAGCATGTTAATTTTAATGGGTAGAAACAGACAGGAGAGCCATTTTTTTGAAAACTATGAGAAAGTAAAATTTCTTTTCTCCTTATCTCTTGTCTACCTCCACTGAACAGACTTCTGTTTGAAGGCAAAGACATACAGAAAGCACAGTCAAACCTCTGTTGAATTTCTGCAGATTCCTGGGGCATTCAGGCCAGGTAACAGTGAAGACTAAGCAACTCAGTGGTGCTTTACAGGGTAAGAAAATTTGTCCCCCAGCTCATCTACTCATTGAAACTGTATCAGAGCCTGAAATAGCCCAACAATGTCTGACTTTAATAAAATCAGTTCTCTTATGTCTCATCAGCATTAGAAATACAGCATCCCAGAGCCAAGCCAATTAATTAATTATTTTTTTTAACATGCCTTGAAATGATCTGACTGAAGATGGGGAGCGGGGGGGGGAGAATGGCAAAGGATCCTCATCCAATTTATAAGCAAACTAGGTTACTGTAAAGTTGTCCTTGTCACCAAGTGCCAAAGTGCAGGATGCAGTTCTCGCCTCCTTGTGGGTTGCCATCTGCCATTACATCTCCCTCTCCTTCCTCTGTCTCCCTGTTGGGGTAAAGTTGGACCATCAGGGGTTTTGGCAGGCAGTGAAAAACAAAACAAAACAAAACAAAACAAAACAAAACAAAACAAAACAAAACAAAACACCAACACTGAGTTTCCTACAGGCCGGTGCAGTCTGCTTCTAATATTGTTTCAGTCTCTGCCTGCAGGAAATGAAGTTAAATGGACCTTGTGCTGCTCTCAGGCTCAGTCTCTGAATCACTGTAAAACAGGGGTGCTGGAGAGCTTCTGTTCAGGCCAGAAGATGGGATTTTTGCAGTTAAATGTTCTGCATCCTCACACAGCACTGCAACAGTCAGTGACTACACCACACTGTGGTGGAGCAGGGCTTTTAAAGTTTGAATAATACATCTTTGGGCATTTAAAAATGGCTTCCAGAGTTTGTTTTCAACAGCTGCATCTCTTAACAGCTCATGGGAGGCTATTTACTGCAGCATGAAATTCCGCCTGTGTTTGCACAGGTTGTTATACCCAAGCACAGATTAGGCTCCACTCAAGGAGAATTTCACTTAGAAATCATAAGCCAAAATGAGATCCACTAATTGCCATACAACAACCAATAAATCAGATACGGAGAGGATAATCTGCTTTCTGCCTCCACAGTCTACTTGCATCCCAGGCTGCTTTTGTAGCACACAATAAAAGAAAGCCCCAAGTGTTACTGACCAAGATCATGCGTTCTCTGCAATAGAAAGCAGATTTTAAAAACTGTTATAGTCAGCCCCAGTTATAGAGTTTATATGAGAGGAAAATTCACCAATCATGAATAAAGAACAGGCCTCTCTTTGTCCAGGAAGTCTCTCCTGTGGCCATTTTAAACCCTCTTTCCATCCAGATGGGTATTTGCATTCCCAGCTTTTTAGGAAAATGAAGCAGGTCACGTTGCACATTTACTAGTGTATAAAGTGTTAATTATAATTTATGTTTATGCTTATGCAAGACAGAACTTGAACCTTTTGGACCAAGTTTATTCTGTGAAGCCCATGACATTCATGTCAAATGTAAGACCTGAATTGTGGGCAAAGGGAATGTTCAAGAGAGGCTCTTTTATAACATGTGGTTCCATATCTGCCATCATTTCATTCTCTCATCACATTACAATGTGGGGAAATGAATCCTGAGTTTTTAGTTTGCTATAACCTATATTTCATTCTATTTTAAGTCTGTAAAAATCTTAAGTTTAAACGAAATAGCCATGTCTGGCTCTTTGGAGTTAAGTAGGCAATTAATAGAAACCAGTGCAATCTAAGCACCCTGACTCACGTTCCCGGAGGCAAAGAGCTACTGTGGCTTAGGATGCTCTATTTTGCAGATTAGTTCTCTCACAGCAGTGTCAGCACTAAAGTTTTTGCACCTCAGCCATTGCAATGCCGGAGTACATATATTAGTGCAAAATTGTCTTTGACAGAGGTTTAAACCAGTATGCTTGCATCAGGCCATGAGCAAATGTTTTCTTCTACTCCTCTACAGAAGGGTTAAGCACTGGGGAAAGATTGACATCTGGGAACAACAGCACTGGATTTGCCAGAGCTTCTCTGTACGTGCAGGACTGGGTGTCACCATCCATGTACCTGCTCAGTATTTTGGGCAGAGTGGGGTTCAGCAAAGGAAGGCCACTGAACAACTGTCCATTTTTTCCACACAAAAGGTGACACTTAGCTCCATCAGTACACTGAAAAGGAATATTCTTGCATCAACCCTCCCACAAAAGTGGCTTATTTTACGTGAGATGTAAAAAGATTTCACGCTAAGATGAATGAACAATTATGTGCCATGATGTGATGCAGCAGCCTTCCCCTTTCAGAGTCATTCATGCAGTTTTACCCTGGGCAACATATATAGATCTATCTGTCCCCTGGCCATAAGCCTTCACACAAATCTGTGAGGCATTCAGCTCTAATACCCTCCACAAGTGGTACTGGTTCAGCTTGTATCTATTGCTTAATCAATGAGAAATAAAACTCCAGTCACTGCTAAACTGCTGCTTCAGCTAATAAAGGTTTGGTCTGCTTTCCCTGAGTATCCTAATTAATAATAATGAAATAATGTAAGTAGATCTGATATATTTGGAAGCCTTTTTTTTTCCTGTCACCAAACTGGGAACTCAGTAATGCCTGGAGTTTTATTCATCACTGAATTACTCTTTAATTGGGACTGATTGCCTGAGCTGCTATTTGTAACTGCAGCTCTCCCTCTACTCAATTTAGGGGGAAACCTCCAAAATCACCACCAACAGGGCTGCAATGTTTGCTGTGACAGACTGGAGGATAGTGAAACCCATCCCTGGCTAGAGGCAGATTTAATCTGCATCTTTTTGCCCTGGTGGGTTAGAAAAACTGACTGGTGGTGTTGCATCTTCTCTAGACTGATAAAGAGAATAGCAGCAGGCTTGGTTTGTGCCAGTAGCAGGCTGTAAAGGGATGGGTAGCAGCTTTATAAACACTATACCAAGTGACAAATATCAGTGATTTGCCATGTATTTCTGTTCCCTGTACCTCTGCCCCATGGTAGGCACTGAGCTGAGCTACTGTGTGCTACAGAAATTTCTGCTTGGTCTGTAAAAGATCCTTGGACCTTAGCACACAGTAGTAAGATTAACAGAGGCAGTTTGGGGAATCTGCTCCAAAGCAGCTAGATTCCATCTCCTGAGGGCCCGAGGATTAAGTGGCAACTGGAGAGCCAGAAATGCTGGAGGTCTGTTGAGACTGGTGAGTGTACTTCTATCTGCCCTGCAAGCAGTGGTTTCTAAATCAGTGACACAGAGGTAAGGGCTCTTACAGAAACATTGCTCAGTGGCTGAGGGGTACAGATTGATCTCCCAGTCAGCCAGACGTGAAAGATCTTATGTTGCTTTACATGTTTCTATGGTTTGAAAATATGCAAGAAGCTATAATGCCTTGTGGCAAAAACCAATTACCCAGAGTAACACCCTTGATGGTTACAGTGTAGAAAAGATGTTTGTGAGAATTTTCCTGTATTGGAAAATCCTGTACCTAGAGCATTTTTTACTGCTGTCTTTTGGAGGAGAAACCTCTCTGCAGTGTGTGAAACGTGCATCTCTTTTTAAAAAGCCTGATAAGATCCCTTTTAATTGATGGCTGAATTATACCCTTTGTAATCTGGTGTGCAAATGTTAGGACACTTGCATGATTTCCAGTCATGCTCATTAGAAATACTTTATTCAGGAGTGCCTGTTTTGTCATCTGCAGAGATCTGCTGTTCTGTTGCCGACGAAGTAAATGGAGAGGTAGCTGCTGCTCTCCAGTTTGGGTGAGGCCTGGATCTCAGTGCAAGCTTTGCAGGAAATACCAAAGATGAAGGAGTTAGAAAAAGCACATACACTGCATACACATGGGTCAAAGATGATCTTCTTCCTGGTTGTGTTTTTCACAAAATCAT
Organism: Mesitornis unicolor; assembly: GCF_000695765.1. NCBI lineage: Eukaryota > Metazoa > Chordata > Aves > Mesitornithiformes > Mesitornithidae > Mesitornis > Mesitornis unicolor. The sequence continues at coordinate 24,810 of NW_010182242.1, read as the reverse complement.
AGAATCATAGAATGGTTTGGGTTGGAAGGGACCTTTAAAGGTCATCTAGTCCAACCCTCTGGTGATTCACAGGTGCATCTTCAACTAGGTCAGGTTGCTTAGAGCCGCATCCAACCTGACCTTGAATGTTTCCAGGGATGGGGCATCTACCATCTCTCCGGACAACCTGTTCCAGTGTTTCACCACCCTCATTGTAAAAAATTTCTTCCTTACATCTAATCTGAATCTACCCTCTTTTAGTTTAAAACCATTACCCCTTGTTTTATCGCAACAGGCCCCGCTAAAAAATTTGTCTCCAACTTTCTTACAAGCCCTCTTTAAGCATTGAAAAGCTACAATAAGGTCTCCCTGGAGCCTTCTCTTCTCCAGGCTGAACAACCCCAACTCTCTCAGCCTTCTTTGTAGGAGAGGTGCTCCATCCCTCTGCTCATTTTCACGGCCCTCCTCTAAACTCTCTCCAACAAGACCATGTCTTTATTGTACTTAGGACCCCAGAGCTGGACACAATACTGCAGGTGAGGTATCATGAGAGTGGAGTAGAGAGGGAGAATCACCTCCCTCGACCTGCTGTTCATGCTTCTTTTGACACAGCCCAGGATATAGTTGGCTTTCTGGGCTGTGAGTCCACATTGCCAACTCATGTCCAGCTTTCCATCCACCAGTACCCCCACATCCTTCTTCATGGGGCTGCTCTCAATCACTTCAACCCTCAGCCTGTATTGATACTGGGCATTGCTCTGACCCAGCTGCAGGACCTTGTGCTTGGTCCTGTTGAACCTCATGACTTTCACTCCAGCCCACTTCTTGAGCTTGTCCAGATCCCTCTGGATGGCATCCCATCACTTAAAGTGTGTCAACTTCACCAGTCACCTTGGTTTTGTCTGCAAACTTGCTGAGGCTGCCTTTGATCCCACTGTCTGTGTCACTGATGAAGATATTAAAGAGTTCTGGTCCCAGTATGAACCCCTGAGGGACACCACTTGTAACTGATCTTCTTCTGGACATTGAGCTGTTGACCTTCTGGTTGTGACCATCCAGCCAATTCCTTATCCACTGAACAGTCCATCGATCAAATCCATACCTCTCCAACTTAGAGAGAAGGATGTTGTGGGGGACGGTGTCAAGGGCCTTGCAGAAATCCAGATAGATGACATCCATAGCTCCTCCCTTGTCTACTGATGCAGGTACCCCATTGTAGAAAGCCACTAGGTTGGTCAGGCAGGACTTGCCCCTGGTAAAGCCATGCTGGATGTCTTGAATCACCTCCCTGTCCTCCATGTGCATCAGCATAGCTTCTAGGAGGATCTGTTCCATGATCTTCCCAGGCAGATGTGAGGCTGAACAGTCCATAGCCATCAATAGCCACGCTCCAGTCATGAGATTTGTCCCACCGACTTTCAGTAATGGCAACTAGGTCATAGCTTTCTAGCAGCATGGTGGTTTTCAGCTCATCCTGTTTGTTGCCCATGCTGCATGCGTTGGTCTTGAGGCACTTCAGCTGAGCTGTTGCCCATCTGTCTTAGAGGAGCAGACCTTAATTCCTTTGAGCTGTTTCACCAGTGTTTCCCTGTTGGCCTCTGCTAATTCAGGATCCCCTGACTCATCTCTGTAAGACTTCAAGTGCTCCGCAGTGTAGCCAGTATACAGAATACAGTAGCAGAATAAGTCTCAGCCATGCACTCAAGCTCCCTCTCTATTTCTTCTGCATATGAAACTCCTCTGAGTTATAGAAGTTGCTGACAGTACTTTATTTCCTATTATTTTACATTTTGTTTTCCTCTTTATGTTCCGTGAAAGGTTATGTAAGCTGCATGAACCAAATCAACCTGATGAGTAAAAAGAGCATTTGGCTCACTGCTTGGGTATGGCCTGCTCAAACCGATGTCTCAAGCTCAAGTAGAGGAAGCAGGCAGAGAAAGAGCAGCCTGGAAAACCTCCCCAATGTATGCTTCTGAAGTTTTAAACATGAATGAGTCTGCATTGCCATTCTGAGCTCTCATGCATGAAAAAGCATGGCCAGCAAAGGGAGCTGTTGCCAGTAAACTAGTGACGGTAAAATACCTGCAGCACACAAGCTTTGGACCTGGTGTAGGTGCTACCAGGGGAGATGGAAGGATGCCTGGGGTGGTAGCTACTGCTTGAAGAATAAAGAAAGGAGAGAGGACAAGCCCAGAGGCTGCTCTGTCTGCCCTACTCCATACACTGCATTTTGACTACAATCCTCCCACTTCTTCTCTTTGAGAAGGCTGCTGGCTAAGGCAGATGGTTGCCTCCCAGCCCTGAGGTGGTAAATTCAGCTTGACCTGTCCTGCTGGGGAAACCGTGAGTTTGCTTTGTAAGGGAGGATCCTGTTCACCTGATAACATTTGATGAAATCACCTTAAATTCTTCTAACTTTTCTTCTACATACTTTCCCTGCATTTTGTTTCCCTTCTTTTTTTGTCTCTTCTATGCTATTTTAGCTATAGCACAGCTCAATTCTCCTTTTTCCTCCTAATCAGCTAAGTAGCTTTAATATCAAGTCTTCTTTGGAGCTGGATTAGGACTTTTGTGAACAATAAGAAACCAAATAAAATTTTCAGTGCAGCTCTATTACCACAAAGTTCAAAGGTATTCATGGTTATATATCAAAGGAGAGGATTATGTGTAAATCTTGAGTTAAGATGATCATGCATGGCTCAGGTAGCAGCCACACCTGGAATTATGAGCAGTTCCAATTCACAGAGTGCAAAAATCTGTGAACTCATAAGAAAGAACCAAAAAATATGGCCCAGGGCAACAAAAATTATTTTAGATCTATCTACTGGTTTTGAGTGGGATAGAGGTAATTTTCTTCATAGAAGTTGGTATGGGGTTTTGGATTTGTGCTGATAATACAGTGTTGATAATACAGGGATGGTTTGGTTACTGCTGATCAGTACTTACACAGAGTCAAGGACTTTTCTGCTTCTCACCCCACCCCGCAGACTGAGGGTGCACAAGAAGTTGGGAGGGGATGCAGCTGGGACAACTGACCCCAAATGACCAAAGGGATATGCCATAACATATGATGTCATGTTCAGCATATAAAGCTGAGGGAAGAAGGGGGCAACATCTGGAGTTATGGCATCTGTTTTCCTGAGTAAAGGTTACACATGATGGAGCTATGCTTTGCTGGAGAGGGCTGACGATGGGAAGTAGTGAATGGATTCCTTGTTTTGCTTCTCTTGCGTGCACATTTTTTGCTTTACCTGTTAAGCTGTCTTTATCTCAACCCGTGAGTGCTCTTACTTTTACCCTTCGAATTCTCTGCCCCATCCCACCTGGGGGAGTGAGCGAGCAGCTGTGTGGGGCTGAGTTGCCAGCTGGGATTAAATCACAACAACCTGGAAAATAAGTTGTACTACATGGGGAATGTATAAGGCAAATTTCTTATTGTCTAGCACAGTGAAAACTCCAGGGAGAAACAAGCAGAGTTTATAAATACAATCAAGCCAACAACATAAATGAAAGAAGGGAATTATTTAGTCTCAGAAAATAGCAGGTTAAGAAGAAAGGGCCTCAACCTTAGGGAGGAAAGCTTAGATTACAAAAAGCTCTTCATGGAGCAATTAGATGGTCGTATATATATATATATGCCTTAAAAAAGCTGGGAAAGATGTGTTTCAATTTTTAAAAGGTGCCCATTAGAGTACCTATGTCAGAGCAAACCCCTATTGAAAATCGGCTGCACTAACAAAGAATGGGACTTGCTCTTGGTTCATTGAATTAATAAAGGCAGCTAATTGGGAAATATCTCCGGTGCCCGCATCACCCTGTACCCGCTATATTACATCTTTTGCAAAGCAGGCATAAAAATGCTAATAGGCAGTCAGAATAAAATGCCATTATTCTGGGCTTTAGTGAGCTTCACACTTACTTTACTATGTTGTCAGTGTCTGCACATGGCAATATCAAATCCACTTCTCTTGCTGTAGGCATTTAAGTACATTTTAAAGAAATCAGAAAAATGATGTTTTGTCAGAAGGCAAGACTGTCCTTTAAATATGTGGGAAAGGACTGAGTGACCTCAATTCTGACACTGTTATCTACTCTTTCAAGTGCCTAATTCCTCTTCCCAGTGAAGTCAGTAAGAATAATGTTTTTCCCTTCTACAATTTGTATGGATCATATGCCAAAAGCATATGATGTGGTTTACTTTGGGTTATTTTTTCATTAAAATCTCAAAGTAATCAGTAAAGTCAACAGTACTCTGGAAATAGGATATACTGTCTCATCTAAATATCTTTACTAACCAGTGGAATAAAGAATTGGACTGGATTCCTATTTGTTAATTTGTTTGCTCCACATGGACAACTCTTGTCCTTGCAACAGCACTTCATGTATCACACATTCAGATGACTTCTCTGTTAGAGCTTATTCTAGTTTTTCAGAGAAAAAGTAGTAGATGTTCTTTTTTTAAAAAAAAAAAAAAAGAAAAAGGTTAAAATGTGATTTTAAGATTAAAAACACTTTTCTTGAGATAGCAAAATAATTTTCAGGCAGGTCAAGCTTTGAGTTCAAACTAATTGGTACTATTCCTTCAAATTAGTTATGGATTGTCACAGTCAGAATCTTTTTCTTTACATTAGCATGACATTTTCCATCCCTTAAGTTCTCACGGGAACATATGTAAATTTTGATGACAGAATTTTTCAGAAAGCCTGCAAAATACACATCTGAAATGTGAATATAGTCTTAGACTATTTTTCAGAACTAGAAAATTAAAATGTAGCATTAGGCCATTTCAAGTTAGCAATGCCAATTGCTCTAACTTGTCCCTTAAGTCTCGGAACTGGGAGTGATAAGGACTTACGAACTTCATTGGCTCCAGAAAACTCCCAAAGGCTTCCACATGTTTCTCATGCAAAAGAAATAAAACTCACAACTATTCCTACTGTTCTGCATTTGTGAAAGATAAGTATATCTACAGTTCCTTCTGCTCTGGAAATGTTTCTGAAGAGCATATTCTACAGACAGAAACATAAAGTACCTGACACTGCACTTACTCCAAGTTTATGCTGATGTAAATAAAATCTGGAGTATCTCCTCAGCATAAAGCCTGTCTAAATGAAACCTTGAGTAAAGCCTTAAGAAAGTCCTTCTTCCCATTTATCTTACTAGGACAATTTTCTATTAACATTCAGTTCAGAGTAGTTAGTGTATTGTCCTAAAAAATAATTTCCTAATTGCAGTCATTAAAAACCATCATGACTTTACAGCACTATATGAAAGACTGAAAGTTAATATGTATTTCAGTCACACGGAGTTCAAAAGTAAGCGCATCCTAGGGACGCTGCGAGCATCCATCGGATGAGTGAAGAAAGATAAACGATGGTATATAGCATTACCCACTTAAGTGCCATGACCCCATCTGTAAACTAATGAGAATTCATTACAAAGATACTAGAGAAAAGCAGATTACCTTGGATTTATGGCAAGGTAAATCTGGTTTTGCTTATTGTCTGTTTGTTTTCAAAGTCCTTACAAATGAACAGCCATTACCTTCTTTATTGTGCTTTTCTGCTTTTCCCCCTCTCTGAAGTTGAAAAGATTAGTTTTAGAAACCTGATTCAGATCCAACCCAGTCTATTGATCTGCTTATTTAAACACTTGAGCTTGAAGCAGGGATGCTTCTTCATCTGCATTGTCACACAACCTTCAGCAAGTAAGAGAAGAATTTCAAGTGACAACTGCTTATGTATTTCCTTTAACATGTATGATTTTACTGGAAGTGTTTAGCATTGGCTGTCTGAAAATTATAAAGGGCTGGAAAAGACTGGTAGAGGACATGTACACCTGGGACAACCAGCAATAATAGTCCAGAGGAGAGGAGGAGGGAAATGTTTGGCATGTAGAAACAAGGTGCAAACAGAGGTGAGTTAAGAGTCCAGTGTGGGATGGTGTGCAGTGCCAGCATTTCTCAGACTAGGTTAAATAACAAGTGGTTTCATAGTGAAAATTCTAACTTCCATTTGATCAGATATTGGTAAAGTACAAATAAACATATCATGTAAGGATACAGGAAAAAGCGTGTGAGTGAAGAAAGGAGGTGTAAGGAAAGATGTTCCTATCTTCTTCCTCTGGGCACACATTTTTACATTAATCATTATCATGAAATATGAGTATCCTTTGAGAGACACTTGCTGAACTCTGTGGACCATTTTGGTGGCTCAGGCCAGGAAGAGGAGCGTGAGGTCCTAAGGCAGGTCACTGGATGGATTTCTATGGGAAACTGGGAGCTTGCAGACAACTTTTGAAGCCAGAAAACCTGACCACTGACCTCTGTGCTGGTAAGTTCACACAAGAGCTCCCTGGTGGACGGGAGCTCCTGTCTTTTGTTAGGTTTCTAACACCCAGATGCTGTAAGGTGTCTACCAAGGTCTATCAGAGTAACCCTCATTTTAGTAATCTCTGCTGATGCACAGTCAGGAAATTTAAAGCAATGCTGTAAATTGCAGCAGTCTGGTAGCTGCTGTAAATTATATTGGGGTGGATCAATAAGATCCAAAGTCTCCTCATGTTCTGCTCTTACACTAGGAAGGGGCTCTAATACTTGTTATTATTATTCTGTCTTAAATAAAGATATCATGACACAGAGAAACCCTTACCCGCAGCATATTTATCCAGGCAGGTCTAAGGCTGTACACGCTCCCTGCTTGGTTATGGCTGCAGTCAGTCCCGTCATCTCCACCCCATACTGAGGTGTCCTGTTAAGAAAAAGAACAGCTCAGCAGGTTAAGTCCTTACCGGTGAACAGAAATTTTGCTGTTCCCTGTTAAGGTTTGTTGTACACAAGGAATAAATGCCTGTAATATTCTGGCAATGAGTACTTTTTGGAGATTGATTAAATGCTTCAGCTTTGCTCAGTCTATTAATCTCAGCATCCATTTATTGCTTCGCATACTACAGTGCATTGGGGATTATCCCTTAAGCACTGTGTGTAGAAAGCATATAGCAGCGAGATACAAATCTTGTGTCTTGGAAATGCTTCTTTGGAAATGAAGAAAAGGAGCTGTCAGTAAGAGCCAGGATAGTTTATATTGGCACTGGATGCCTCAACCTTTTGTCATCAGTACTGCAAGCTGTACTCCCATTTCCTACATCAAATAAGTGATGATGCTAACTCAGAACCGTGGTGTAACCCAGTGTAATACTGCTGCTGCACCTGTATTTGTCTGTTAATTCCAGTTGATACCTGAGTCAGTGGAAAGGGGCCTTAAACCACTGCAAACTTCTCAAAATGGTATGTGCAAATGCTGCTGTCCACTGGCTGGAACATCTCGCCTCTTCATCCCATGAGCTGCTACCACCAACTGTAAATGTTGCCAGTATTATTATCCTACATATTAAGCATATACTTACAGGTAATATGTGCATCCTAGTGGACTAAGAAAACACATATTAACTATGGACAAGAAGGCCAGTGGTATCCTGGCCAGAAATACTGTGGCCAGCAGGAGTAGGGAAGTGATTGTGCCCCTGTACTTGGCACTGGTGAGGCTGTACCTCAAATACTGTGTTCAGTTTTGGGCCCCTCACTACAAGAGGGACACTGAGGAGCTGGAGCATGTCCAGAGAAGAACAATGAAGGTGGTGAAGGGTCTAGAGAACAAGTCTTGTGAGCTGCAGCTGAGGGAACTGGGATTGTTTAGTTTGGAGAAGAGGAGGCTGAGGGGAGACCTTATAACTCTCTACAACTACCTGAAAGAAGGTTGTAATGAGGAGGGTGTTGGCTCTTCCACGTAACCAGTGACAGGACAAGAGATAATGGGTTCAAGTTCCACTAGGGGAGGTTTAGGTTGGATATTAAGGAAAAATTCTTTACTGAAATAGTGGTCAAGCACTGGAACAGGCTGCCCAGGGAGGTGGTGGAGTCACCATCCCTGGAGGCGTTCAAAAAACGTGTGGATGTGGTACTTCAGGACATGGTTTAGTGGGCACAGTGGTGTTGGGTTGACAGTTGGACTTGATGATCTTAGAGGTCTCTCTATGATTCTATGTTATCACTGAGGCTATCAAAATGAATAAAACAAACTCTAAGAAGTTTCTTACTTCCTCCTGAGTCTTTGGCTACTTTTAAATTTTTTTTTGTCTTGCAAAAAATGAAGCTTAGCTAACAGCATTGGCTTCAGTGGGACTATGCCAGTCTGCAAGAGCAGAGTGGTGGACACTGCTGCTCAGCCACTGTTACTGAATTTGAGAAATTGTCTCAGGACTGTCACTGTCTAAATCTTTTATTTGGTTGGTTGCTTAATACTGGATTCTCTTTCATTTCAAGAATGTAAAAACAAATATGCATATGCATCAGGAATCAATTACCGCTGCACTGATTTTACAGTATAGTTAACCCAGCTGTGTTTGCCTTTCTAGTTATTTGAATAGGCTTGAATAGTATTTATTTAAGAGACCTTGTTAACCAATGAGCAATGAGGCACATGAACAGAGAGAGAAAAGACACTGCGACCCGAGGGAAAAAAAAAGAATGTACAGAAGTGCTAGAGAAAGGAGGGTTTTGAGTTGACCTGGCAGCTGCCAGAAAACAGCCTCAAGAGAAGAGAGAGCAACTAGTGGCTGTGGAGATAGCAGTACAAGGGCATTGTCCATAGGTTCCTATTACTACTGTAAGGAATAACCTGTCAAAGCTGCCATCCCTTTGCCTCCCCTTACCTCTGGCATCTCAAAACTTCGTGATATAACACAAAACTTCACAAGACCAGAACTTACCAATCCCTAGTACTTTTTGTACCAGGAAAAAGACACTTGGCACTTGGCTATCCCAGCCACAACATAGCTCAGTCTGACAGAGACCAAACTGCTCCCAACGATGCTATGAATCCAATACAGACCTTCAATACGTGGGTGATCCCCAATAAGACAGACTGTTCACAAAGACTCTAAACATTCCCACAAAAAGTTCTTACAGTAAACTTAATTCATCCCTTACTACAACGTTATATTCCTACCATTTACCTCCTTCATTTCCATCTTTTCATAGTTCAAAATGGTCTCAAAAATGTGTGTATACACCTTTAGTGATATTTGTTTTGGTGCACATCAAGGACAACAGAGTTATTTTGTTTGCTTAGTGAAGCCTCATCTTGTTTACTGAATAAGCATCTTCTACTTCTTTCTCATCAGCTGTTTCTAAAATTCACAGTAAATCCATATAGATAATGAAGCTGCTAATTTTGAAAGGCAAAGCATTTGCACCAAGTGCACAGCTTGAAATAAAAGAGTACAATCTTACTGAGGTAAAAAAACTGGCCAATGCACAGAAAGTCTTTCTGGCCCTGTCGGTGTAGGCTTTCACACAGATCACCCACTCTGTGCCTCAGGCAAACAGCGAACAACATTCATGGCTGCAAGATGGTCTCTCTCATCCATCGCACAGAGCCCCTCGCACCTGGTGCACGGTTCCATTTTAACACTCACGTGGACATATGCAGAGCACACAAAAACGATGCTTTGCAACTTAAAATTTCCAAGCAGTATTTCAAAACGGATGCATTCCCTCTTTGAAGCACATGTGCCAGGCATTTCCAACTGCGTGGTGCTGGCCACTGTTCAGGAGGGCACCTTGTGGGCTGTTCAACCTGTCCTGAAAGTCCCCAAACCGCTGCCGAGTGACCGTGAGCTCTAACCTTCAGTCTCAGTGTCATGCAAGGCAATTACAATTCCTGAAGAGAAAACCTACGGTCAAGCTGCAAATACTTCAGTAATGGTGACATAAGGGTTGTTTTTTTTCTGTCCAAGGAAAGGTTTCCCGAGGCATGACTGTAGAGGGATAAGAAGACAAATGCTAATAGCATTCATCCTCAGACCAGTAATCATGTTGGGAAACGTTTTGGTTTGGGGTTTTTTTTGTGGTTTTTTTTTTTTTAGTTTTCATTAGGAAAATAGAAGTTAGTTTGTGCATATTCACTCACAGTCTTTTCCAAACAGATTCACATTGCTGCTGCTATCAGACATAAGAGTTAGCAGAGAAATATTATTTTGGTTTCTAAACTCACTGGGTTGGCATGGAGACAAACACTATGTGCTGAAAACACAGAGCAGCATTTTTACAGAGCTGTATCTAAATTTCTGTGGCTGGACAACTGTTATGATAGGCAGACAAGACATCTCTTCATGGCGCCATGCAACACAGCCACAGCAGGCCATTCAGTGCCAATCTCCTTGTAATTAATTAGAAGCAGTGAGACATTGTGAGTTTCCCACCTACTTATTTACAGGAAAATATCCTTTGGCAGTCTGAAGTCATTCAGCCATCACTGGTCATTGAAATTCTGCTGTAAAATCCCCTTCAAACAACCTCCACTTCTGCTTGTACAAGGTAAATTAGTAGAAACTAAGACAATGAATACATTTAACAGACATAAAGCCAAAATGTGACACACTGGGAAATGGTTTAGATTATTATTATAAATTGAATTTTTGGGTTGCCATTTCATTAAGGTCTTTTTAAAAGACTATGAACATGCAAATAAACATCATTTATCTGATACAGTGTACTTTGATTACCAAAGTTTCAACAAACTTCTCTTCTTGAGGAAAGTAAAGATGTCCTAATAAGCTGTCACACACACATACACACACATGCCAGTTACATGATGGGAAAGAAAAGACAGGAATAAATGGCCAGGTTTTGTAGCAGAGGTTGGTTAACAGATACTACTATGGAAATCTATGCTAGGGCTTGTGCTGTACCAGATGTTTAGGAGTTACGTGGCAAAAGGAGAGAATGACGTTGTAGTGTCTGCAGATGGCACAGATATTCAGAGTAAAGCCAATGTGCAAAAAACAATGTACAAAAGGATTCTTGCTGTATTTTATTAATTGGTGACAAAACATCAGATGAAACTCAATGTCAATACATACAATGTATCAGACATGGGAAAATTATTTTTAAATAAAAATAAAATAAAAATTGGTGAGACACTGGCACAGGTTGCCCAGGGAAGTTGTGGGTGCCCCCTTCCTGCAAGTGTTCAAGGGCGGGTTGGATGGGGTTTTGAGCAACCTGGTCTGGTGGGAGATGTCCCTGCCCATGGCAGGGGGGTTGGACTGGATGATCTTTAAGGGCGTTTCCAACCTAAGCCATTCTATGATTCTATGATTCTATAATATGAACTATACATACATAGTGATGGGTCATAAGTTAGCTATCACCAGTCAAGACAGTGGACTTGGAGCAATTTCAGCTGGTCAATAAAAAGCAAAATAGCAGTATTAGAAAGGGAACAGAGGAAAATAGCAGTAAAAATTATCACAGTGCTGTAAAAATCTATCATGCATTCCCATCTTGAATAAAGCAGATATTTCTTTCACAAAGTGTACAGGAAAGAAGGAGAAAGGTGTCAGAACGATAAATGCATAGAGTGGCTCCTGTATGGTGGCAGACTAAATACTGTGGGACTCCAGCTTCCAAATGGTTTGTGAAAGGTAAGCAGGGAACAGTCTGTCACTGATTTTCACAGTTCAATAGTCAAAAGGCTTCAGGGCTCTAATTTCAAATAAAGAAAATGAAGGGGTTTTTTCCATGTAGCTCAGAATTGAAGAATGAACCTTAATGGCACAGGATATTGCACAGGTTAAAAGCATGAACGGTTTTAAAAAGGAATTATCAAGTTAATGCAAAAAAGACCTATTGATGGTATTAAGCAAGGTAGTCCGAATACAGTCTTCATCAGAGGAGAAATTCCTTCTAAGGCCTTTTTCAACATATGTGCCCTGTTTCAACATTTCAGATACACAGGACTGAGAGAGCCAAACCTTTGGCCGGACCTACCACAGAAGTATTTCTGTTCTTGCATTCCCTGATCCTGGAAAGAGCCATACCCAATGTGAAGTTTTTCAGAGAGAAGTGATCCTTCCAAATCTCATTGTCATTGGTTTCTTATTCCGCTGCTGTGGAGTTTTCCCCTGTGCAGGTCTCTAGAAGGCCTGCATCAATCCTGAAATAGGACAGTTGAACCTGGGGGCAGGGGGATAGCTCAGATGAACTTTGAGGTCCCATCCAGAACTTTGATTTTGTGAGCTCCACTGCAGATAAGCTAGGAGATGCTGCTGTTGCCTTCTAACTGCTCAGGAACAGGGTGCCCAAGACATGTCCTGTATCTATCCACATTGATCACTGTTTTGGCTTGAGCCACAAATTCACAGTCACGCAGCAATGAACTCTTGTGTCAGAAGACAAAACATGGCATTTTTACACTTACGTGAGAGGATATGGCAAATGCAGATTTACAGTAACCAACAAAAAATAATCTTCTAATTCCGGTAGCACAATCCCAAAATGCACTGTGTCCCCGTCAGCCGCAAGGAACATGAAATTCTAGTTCCCAGCAGTGAGGGAGTACTTTGAAAGAAGTCACCATCATGGTAAAACAATGACTTACAGTAAGATAAAAGCCCACTGCTGCTTTATCTCTACCTATTCCAGACCAGATATTGTGAACCAGTTAAAAAGCAGCATCTCATTTCAGTGGAAATCCTCTCATGGGAAGAAATTCTGAGCATGAAATTAACTTGTGGGGTTTTTTTAATCCCTTGTCAGATAGTCCCGCATGAAGCTTAAGGCCATCTAACTGCTTTTATTATCATCATACAGTTAGTAAAAGATTGTAAAGGCAACTAGAGATCCCCATTTGACAACAGATCCCCTGCGTAGGTGCCAGGACTGTGCAAAGCCCAGGTCTATGCTGTACTACCCTTGTATGTTAGGAAGACATGCGGCAGAGATTTTTAATCCAGGATGGTAAAACTAGTCCAGTCTTCAAAGACAGACAGATCATACTGCAGAAAAAAAGGTGATAGGCCACAAAGTAGCCATCAAACTACTTCATGGGAGTTTCTAAATATTATTCTGTGTAAATGAAGTGATTAATGGTCTTGCTATTCCTCTTTGTATCTCTGTAGATCTCATGGTTGATAATTACATTTTGTTCTTCATTAAAATGGTACTCCTTCACCAAAATCTTTGCTGGGTTAATAGGTCAGACAGTCAACATTTGGTGAGACACTCCAGAGTATTTAAAAGCATTTCCAGTGTTGCCCAAGGAGGCTATTTCAGGATAGTAAAGCAGGACACATGGAGGAAGAACTTGTGGAATCCAAGCCTGAGCCCATCTCCCTGCTGGCATTATCTGAGCTGCTCTGTTACTAACCCAGAGCACCTGTCTGAAGTGACTTACCTCCACACTGTTGTGTTCTTGTCTTTCAGGTGACACAATCTTATATATTCATGCCAATAATGCCAGCTCAGCAAACCAGCAGATATTGCTGCCTGCAACTGAAAGCACTAAAATCCTTATTTACCCAGGGGCTCAATTTTGCTGCCTTAAATGCACAAGGCAATATAATAGCCACTGCTTTACTGTAAGTAAAACAGTTTAAAAGTGGTTAACCTGATGAATGGAGTACAAAACCAAATGACCTTTTGCCAGCTGTTTACTGCACTTACAGCTGTTTAAAGTAGTAACTGATAGGAAGGCTCAGATAGCTGAAGAACAGAAAACCTAAATTGGTTTAAGCACATATCTTTACACAGTCTATGAGTGCATAGGACAGTGTCACTACCCTTGGGCTGAGAGCACCAACAGTTGTGCTTTTCTGGCCCAGCATTGTGAAGAAGTGTTGAGAAGTTACTGTGGCTCCCTACGTGTCACCACCCACTGGCAGGAGGGTCTCATCCAGCTCGTCACCAGGCACAGTCAAATACATGAGCACTTCTCAATCCACTTTGGTGTAAAAACACCAAGGTTAGCACAGTCCAGTTTCAAACCAACTGCAAGCAGATGCCTTTGCACAGGTGAATCCTAGGAGCCCCTTTGCTAGCTTTGCTGTCAGGTGGAAACCTCCGGCACAGGAGCAGTGGTATCTTGGTGAAGAGTCACCTGCAAAGAGACTGGGGCTCAGCCCTGCCTGCAAATCCTGTGGCCTCTGAAAGACGCAGCAGTAGCATACTATCTTCATTTAGGTAAGAAGGTGTTTAGGAGCAAGCAAGCATGACCAAAATGATGCATTGCTTTAATGCATGAACCAGACAAATACCTGAAAAACTGTGCACACACAAGAGGAAGATTCTCATAGCTTTCTGCAAGGTCGACTTTTTCTGCCAAGTCTGTCACTTTTGGTTATTCACAGTTTAAGTCAGTAGTGTTTATTCAATTATAAATGTGCTGGAGGGGGTGAGAAAGGATATGCTTTGCACGAATGCTAAAGGCACTCTACCTGTACTCAAGAACTAACATTCATATTTAAGCAGGTCAGTCTTTGGATCAGTTTTGTCAGTCTGTTTGAGTTCTGATGCTTTTAAAAGTATCCCACTTGTGTTACTGTGCTGAAGACCCTGATAGTTATATTTTTTATAGAGAGATCACAGAGTGATGTGCCTTAAACAATGTTCTAAAGTCTATGTTCCCATGTAGATCAACTTATTCAAGTAAGCTGTGCTAAGATTTTGTCTTTGTGTTAATATGATTCTAACAAGATGTGGACTGAAACTAGCTTAGGCCTAATATTATTAAAGCCTGTTATTTCTTTTATGGTTTTCCTATTACCTAATTTGTAACTCACACTGGGTAGTAACCAAAGTGCCTGCTGGGACACTTTTTAGCCCATTTGCTTTCTGATTATTGAAAGAGGTGGGGCTGAATATGCCAGTCAATTTTAAAAGGCTTTTTGTAAGAATGTTATGAGCCACCACCTCATGTTTAGAGCTTTGATTGCTTTTGAAAAGGAATGTCTTTTCAAAAGAGATCTCACTTCGTCAAACACTGGAAAGGTTTATTTGTTTTCTTGAAATAAAATTATCCCTGGGGTTCTAGAAGTAGTAACGGTAAAAAGGCTAAATGAAGTGGAAATCATTTTTATCATTTGTGTCAATTGATCAGCTGACACAAACAATCATGGCCTTATTTTACCACATCGGGGTATTGAAACTATTGTGCCCAAATTCTGTTATGGTTTCTAGTGGGTTGTTATATACTCATCTGTTTAGTTCACCCAGTCTGTCTGCTGTCTGTAAGGCTCTGGTTCTGTGTTATTAATACTGGACCACTACAGCACTTAGGAAAAGGAGGCTGATCGCTATCAGGGACAAAATTACATTTCTGCCCAGTTAGCTGGAGCACCCAAAACATGATTCACACCGACAACACTTTACATTGCCTCTCTGAGTTATTCCTCATCCAGTACCAGTGCAAAGAGGTCAGTAAATAGCTGATCTGGCATACAGTCTGTGCAAACAAAGCTATCCCTTCAAAATTCCTAGAACAAATGTGAAGCGGTCAAGTGAGTTGTACTACGTCTGTCCCCTTCATCATCCAGCTGCACCACTTCAATTCCCCATTGCTAGATACCTAAGGCCTCACATGATTTCTCCTGGAACCATGACTTAAGACAATTAATCCCCAATTCTTTAAAATCCATCTGCTTTACTATTAAACTGATAAACTGCAAAGTCTTATCCTGATGAGTATAATCTCTCTCCTTCAGAGCAGTTCACCTGACACAGCAGGGAGGCTGCCCAACAGCAGGCTGTCCACACTCCTGCTATGAAATACAAGATGTGTGTCCTCCCTGACACACTGACGCTGGACTTGACCCCGGCTGCCATGAATGTGTGAATAATACAGGAGATCGCAGAGAGTCAGGGCTTTGTCAGGAACATAAGGCTGCTGCTGGTGGTGATAATGTTCTCCCGGTAGAAGCAAAATTGTGTACCCACAGGTCTGGTATCTCAAGCGTCTCTGTGAGACGTGAAAATATCAGAGGTTGGTTTATATTTTGTATTTTATTTTAAAATAAATACACTGTATACTAAGTGTTTGAACTAGTTGCTGGATAATTAAAAAACGGGGATATTATAAGCATTTTGAAAACAGATGTCTAACATTCTTCCATTTAGTCAGCTTTTTGAATGTTTCTGTTCCACAAACTGAATCGCTGAACAGGCAGGAGCTTCTTGCAGATGAAAGGCGCAGATACAGCTACAGAAGAGACACAAAAAATAATTTATTTGATTCATAGTCTCTTTCTACTTCTTTGTCTTCTTGTAGCTTGAGAAATGCTTGGCTGAGTGAAGTTCTACAGTTCTTTATTCTGGAGAAATACTTATTTTGTTTTAATAAATCAGAGCTTTCTTGTCTCCTCCGTAAATCAGGGAAGGGAAGAAATCCTATTACTTTTCTTCCATGTACAGTCAGATGATGGAGTCTCTACTCTCTGAGTGTTATGACTAAAGTCAACAGTATTAGCCATGAAAAAAGTTGCTCTTTGAGATGAGCTCAGACTGGTTCTCTTCTGTAGCCAAGTATGTGTGCACTCGGTGTCACACAGCATAAACCAGGAGAGGCTGGGATCGCCGCTTTCAGCCAAAGCTGTAGCGGCCGGGGCAAATATTCATGTGGGTAATAACCCTGACCAGCTCCTGTGTGAGTAGCTGTTAACCTCCATGCTTGTTCCTTCTGCTGCCAGACACTAATGATAACCAGCCCCTGGAGCTCCATTTATCTCTTTCTGTCTCTGTTTTCACAAGAGAAAGTATAAAATGCCATGCACCTCAGCTGACCTAAACTTTGTGAGATACTGAATGTATCCTTCTGCCATTCACCCCATTCTGCTGTAATCTTAAAGCAATTTGTTAGAGAAAATAGAGCTTTCTTTCCACTGCCTACCTGTACTGCACACCTGGCCCTAGCATTGGATGGAAGACACTGTAACCACGTCTCAGAACAGATCTAACTATCCAGTCTTTCCTCCCATGAGCAGTTCTGTGTCTCCATCAAAAGCAATCTCTTCATAAAATTAAATCCACTTTGTTCAGTCACTGAGTCAACTGCTCTCCAAAGCCAAATAGATGTTGATATCAGACTCTGATGTCTTACTGCTGTCTTACAGTTTCAGACTCGAAGTTCAGATGACTTCTCTTTTGAGTCCTATATAACTGTAATGGACATAAGGGTTGGTCAGAAGATTGGATAAGTAGATCTTCAGCAGCACTTACCACCTGCAGTTAGCCAGACTTGACTTTACAGTAAACAAGAAGGCAAGGATGATGGAAGGGAAGAATGAAGAGGCAGAGGCAGGGTTGAAGGTAGCCCCAAGGTGGCCAAACACCAGGTGAAAGCCTGGGACTCTCTGGGACAGGTGACCCAGGACAGATGATCTGCGTATGATCCAAGCTGACCAATAAATATGTATTCTACCCCATAAATGCCCCACTCACTATAAACTGGGGAGCTTGCAGAGGACGACCCCTTCAACCCCTTCCTCCTTCTTCTTCTTGCTTTTGATCCCTTCCCTTCTCCTTTATGATGGCAGACCCTCTCAGATCCTGAGCCTTATTTCTCCCTTACAAGTTTTTTTATTGGCGTATGGCCAGTGACTGCTGTTCGTGAGCTGAGTATAACTTAGATTGCTTTATTATCATTGTTCCTATTCTTGTTACAATTAATTGGCATTATTATTATTAAAGTTTGGTTTGGTTTAATTATTAAATAGTCTTTATCTCATCTGATGAGTTCTTTACTTTTAATCTCCTGATTCTCTCCCTCATCTCACTGGGGAGGGGGGAGGGCAAGCAAACGAATTGCGTGGGTTTTAGCTGCTTGCTGGGTTGAACCACAACAGTTTGTAAGATGTTTGGCTTGGTCTTCTGAAACTTTGATGATGGGAATTCTTTAAGAAACCTCTTCAAATGCTGAGATATACTGAGAAAATTATAATCTAACACATCTCTCTCTTGCTGCAAATCAATCGTCATCTTACTTTTTCTTGGTGTGGAGGAGACATGACTTTCTTTGCAAGCCTTTTACACAGGTGAAGCATGCTACCAGATCATCACTCAGTTTCCTTTTTTTCTATATTAAATAAATATCATCATTCCTTTTCCTCTTCTCTGGTCATTCATGCTTTATTTTTCTTTACAGTACTCCAAACTGGGCACACAAGCCTAGTAATTAGTGTTGAATAGCACAGAGTAATTATCCATATATTCACCAGAATTACATTTGTTTGGCTTCTGGGGCAGTAAAGTCATTATGAGGGCAAATGTTTTTTTCAGCAGCATTACACTGACGACGCTTCTTCAGTTGCTGATGGACTGTAGGACCCAGAGCCTTGCATTCAGCACCACTGCCTAGCCAACTACTCTCCACTTTGCACCTCCACATTTGACTTCTCCCCCCTAAGAGGAGTCCTTTGCATACCTTATTGAATTTCATCCTATTGATTTCAGAGCATTTCACCAGAGTAGCAAGATGATTTTAAATTCTAATCCTGTTCGCCAAAGTGCTCACAAACCCTTCCATCTTGATGTCATCCACAAATTTTACTCTCTATACAAATCATTACTCTCATCCAAGTCATTAATGGAAGCATTGAGTAAAGCTGACCCCAGACAGACCCTTGTGGGACCTCACTTACAACGTTCCCCTGGTTTGACAGTGAATCATTGATAATTACTCTGGACAAGTGGTATTTCAACCACTTGTGCACCTACCAGACTGCAGAATGATTTTAGCCTGGCCTCATTTTTTTTTGTTTTTTTGTTTTTTTAGTTCAGCACATAACATCATGTGGGACCACATCAAAACCTTTCAAAGAGCCTTACTCACATCTGATGCTTGTTGTATACCAGCTAAATCAGGGATCCCCAACGTACACAGCTTATGGACCACCTTCCTTCCCCCAGACATGGTCAGGGATTAGGGAGGGC
Source organism: Mesitornis unicolor (assembly GCF_000695765.1). Lineage (NCBI taxonomy): Eukaryota > Metazoa > Chordata > Aves > Mesitornithiformes > Mesitornithidae > Mesitornis > Mesitornis unicolor. The sequence continues at coordinate 6,068 of NW_010182242.1, read as the reverse complement.
TTCACCTGCATGCAGGATATCTGTGGCAGTTGCCCAGTGAATCCAGCATCTACAGAAAGGGATGGACTTCTACAGATACAAAGTGTTTTGTGGGTACAGAGTTCCCATAACAGAAGGGGAAAGCAAGGCAGCTCCTGCATGCCTCCCAGAGACATCTCACCAACAGCAGCAATAGGGGTAGGTGCCTGTGGCACTAAGCTGTTTGTTCTAAAGAAGAGATTAGATGCATTTAATAGGATTTGTTCTTCAAAAGTGCTTGTTTCCTGACTGTATTCTACATGTTTAGGAACAAACTGTATTTGTTTTAAAATGTTTCTCAGTGACAGTCCTAGCCTGATGCCTCTGAAGATCCCTATTTTCTTCATTTTCTCTTTTTTTTAATGACAGGTACTATGTTTATCCATCGGGATTTTTCTTCTAGTAGCTGTCAAAGATTATTATTATTAGTGCTTCCAGTGCTTTAAATTTGCTAGTGTAGTGCTCAGCAGGCCTGGCTGATTTCAATGTTATCTACATTTCTTAAACATTTAAAATGTATTCTGTACTTGATTTTGGACTTTTTTATAATCCTGTTAAAATAAGGCATACTAAGTTTCTGGGTACCAGCACCTTGTTTGTGACTAAAAACCATTGAGTATGCCAGTCTTGGTGTCACATGCTTTTCTTCTCATTCCCCACTAAGCAGCAGATCTTCCTTCAGCCTCCCCACGTTTCTAACACCCTTTTAAACTTGTCACTACAGTTTGTCCCTTGTGACTCATTTTGTGCCTTAGCCTTTCTTTGTCCTTCCTATTCAGGCACCCTTTGTCCCTGTGTCTCTTTCTCTACAGTTGCTTTTGTGTGATCCCGGTGTTATTTACTTTACAAGGTGAACCTGGCAATGCAGAAGGGTATTTCTATGTTGCCAGGGCTCCCTGCAGTCACGAGGCCAGAAAGGAGGCTGTGCAGTCACACAGTGGCTCCCTGTCACGCCACGTACCATGCACACCACTGACAAAGCAGCTTTGGCTTCTTTAGAGCCAACAGTAGATTAATTCATGGACAGGTTATCCTCTCAAGATCGTACAGCTTCATATTCACGTCCTGCACGTGGCTGTGTGTGAAGGGCAGGCCACCGTTGTTTCAAGTGTTGGCTCCCATAAAGATCTTTCCTTGTAACTATTTTAGATGGTGGGTATGGATACACCTAGTTACCATAAGGATAACTCCCATTTTTCCTTTGCAGATCCTTTGTACTCTTTCCTTTTGCAGGGGGAGAAACTGAGGTACAGAAAGGAAAAAAGGCTGTGCCCAGGGGTAATGCTCAGCTCCTGCTGGGTTGAAACTGAGTTGCCAAATCTCCATCCTGCATTCTTGCCACAGCATGGCATTATCTCTACAGATGAACCACTGACTTCCCTCAGTATGTGCAGAGGTCTTGATAGACGTTTAACTTCGCTTTCCATTCTACAATGCTGCACACTATTTAGCTGTTTGGCACAGAGAGCAGCAATGTGCAAATGAAATTAAAGTCTCTGTAAAGCCTTATATTGCTCCAAAGTATCATTACAATATCCAGCTTCCAAATGCTTTAAAGCAAGTTAAACCTTTTACATTTGCAAGATGTAAAGCACGACAGCACAGTAATACACTGTACACTACTGTTTAATGCAACAGTCATAAACTTGCATATATCAGCTGACAGTAATTATGTAGCACAATGTTTTCATCCTCTCAAAAGTTGACTGCCACTGCTAGAGTGTATTATTTATTGAAGATAAAAACTATTGCAACTGGTGACCTTTACAGTTTGATCCTCTCAGACAACCTGAAATCCAGTTGTTCGAAAGAATATCATTTGGTGAAAAATCACTGCCTTCTCACAGCCTCCCACAGTACATATTTGTCCATCTTTCTCTCTGAAACAGTTGTGCTTCTCTCAGATTCCCTTCAAGCCCATTATTTTCTCTGGCAGACGGACTGGACTTGTACAGTGAAGGTGGGAGTCCTTTTGAGCCCAGCCGAGAAGCAGTCACACAATAGCAGCATTAAACCGGGTAAGGCAGACGTCTCTGGGCTTCACCAGTTACCAGTATTGGCTAGGAACACTCGCCACTAAAAAGGCTTTAAACTTCTCTTGGAGGAGAATAAGTGATACTCTCAGAAGGTGCTTTAGAAGTGTTAGATGTGAATAGTCCCCTCATTTTGCAAGTAAATAAATGTCTGTTGCAATGTATTTCTGGTACAGCATGACCTCTCTGGGACTGCCATCGCATTCTGAATAAAACTCATGCAGCTACCACAAAGCTACTAATTTAGTAACAGACTTAATCACAATTCTAACTGCCAGGTCATTAAAAAAGCCCAGAGTTACGCGTGTAATCTGGTGCTAAACAGTCAACACCGTTTCCTTCTTCTAAGGAGCAAATAAATAAGCTTATTAATGAGAAAATTACAATAGCACAGCCTACAAAGTGTTTTGTAGTTCTCTGCCAGCACATTACATTTCTATACAGCAGAAATCTAATTTCTTTCTGTGACATCTCAGTGTTAAAGGCTGCGTTTTTCCAGAGTGAAGTATGGACTTTTTTCTCTGTCCTGTAATGACTGAAGGGAACCACTAACATACAGCGTCAGTACTTTTACTGTTATTAGCTGGCATTTCCGACAAGTTAAAGACCATAGTAATGATGATGTATCCAAAAGTCCAGTTTGGATAATGTGCCCAAATGGAACAAATTCAGTTTATTATTTCATTTCACAGGCACTTAATCATACAAAATGATGCCTCGTTGGCACAG